>NW_017728909.1:42860104-42905662 GCF_001723895.1 Crocodylus porosus
TCCGGCACCACCACCACAAGCTGCAGCAGCTTTCTCAACCTCGCAGCATGGCCCCCATGCTGAGAAGGGACTTGTGCTCCCCAGCACCATGACAGGGGCTGCCATTCCCATCATGGTCACTCCCCACTCACTGCTCCAGCTGCCAGGTGGAGGTGGGGCCTGACGCCAGCCAGCAGGGCCCCTTAGGTGTGGGACAGGGAGCAGGATTATTCCCCCATCTGGCCCTGAGGGACAACAGTAGGGTCTTCCCTCCCCAACAGCTGCTGGCACCACCGCTCATGCTCTAAGCACAGGGCAAGCAGCAGAATAACCCTCCTCCCTGCACCACCACCTAAGGGGCCCTGCTGAGTGGCCTCTGTCACCACCTCTACCTGGCCATTGGAGCAGTGAGGGGTGGAACGACCATGACAGGGTGTCGTCTACTTCTGGGTCCACCACTGAGTGCATGGGGGACCCTCCCCCAGCACCCCATGGCTCAGTGATCAGCCATAGGGGGACCCCAGGTGCCGCCCAACCTAGAAGGCACCAGCTGCCGAGAATGCAGGGGCCCCCCACCGTGCTCCCATGGGATGCTACATCCACCCCACCATCTCAGCATTCACAAGCCGTGCCTGGTACCTCAAGGTACACAGAAAAAACATATAAAGCTGTGTCTATGGCCGAATCATTGAATCTCTCTGAATCAAATTGGAGACTTCCGATTTGATTCAAAGAAATTAATGGGTCTCCTGATTTGATTCAGATTCAGAGATTTGGCTATCGAATCAGGCCGAATCTATTCTGAATTGAATCAACAACCGAAACTTCGCACAGCCCTAATACTTAGTAATATTAGCATGATTGTAGATTAGTTACTGTTTTACTGTGTGTTTTCTGTAATGCTTTTGTCCTGGATAAAATTCATTGTTCTTTTTGAAAACTGGGTTGTCACTTGTTATTTCTGTCATAATGCCTGGAAGAGAACAGATTTACCAGTTCTGAGCTATACTCAGACCTGCTGAGATAATCTCATAGAACTACAAAGGATTTGTGGGAGCAGCTAACTGCAGAACTATGGAAGTATATTCAATGTCTTAGGGTCACAGAGAATAACTTGATACTGAAATTAGTGGGCCAGAAAAACAAACTGTAGATACATTTTCTGGGGCAGCTGGATTGATTTATGCAGGTAATTAATTAGAAATGCAGGGAGCAGAACAGTTTATCTGGAATTACAGAATAACTGACTTTCAGAATACCATTCTGCAGCTCAAGGCCTTGTGGAGAGGCCACCTCAATTCATATACAGGGCTAAATGAATATCCTCCATTGACTTGGAGATAGTGAAATTGATGCAATAGATTTTTCTGACCCTCTGATTTTACCAAACTAAGACTGTGTTCTATATTTTAGAAGATAGTATATAATGAGTCTTGGGCATCCTTGTCATTGCCCAGTATAGCACAGGCTACAGAACAAAGCAGTTGCATAAAGATCTCATGCTGAGCTATACTGTGTATCTATGCATTTGTGGAAAAAACACTGCTTAGCTATCATTTTGGCCTAAATATTAAAGATATTTTTTTAGCCTGTCCCTGATTCTGGTACAATATGCAGCATGAATTTACTAATCCTCCTTGAGAAACCTGACTAATTTTTAAGAAAGAATTTTAAAATTAGAGATGGTGGTCAAATGAAAGATGAAAAGTATTTGTAGCAGTAAAGAATTTAATACGGTGTCACACAAAAACCAAAATAATAAATGCAAGTTGATTTGGAAATAGAATACTGGTATAGAATATAAAAATAGCTGAAATATGAATAAATGGTTATTCAGTAAGGAGTTTCTTTCTAGTGGCTACTTGGCAGAACTGTGCTACTTTCAAGTATATCTTCTCTAATGATCTGGAAAAGTACATAGGATACCACTACAATTCACAGATGGTACAAATCTAGCAGGAGTTACAATAGAGAAACATAGATATTAGAAATATGAGGACTAGCTCACCACAGTTCAACTCCAATTTTATGCCAGTATAATGACTCTACTAATGGCATTCCACTGGCATTAAAGCTGGAACATCAAGTAGCAAATCAAGACCATAGAATGAAAAAGTGAAGGGAAAGGATAGTAATAAATATAAATATAAATAAATATAGGGTGTGAATTTAATTATGATATGGCAAAAAACGAAAAAGATTGCATCATTGGACAGTACATACAAAGGTATGGCATAAGACAAGAAAGTTATTTAATAAATTCACAGATTTTATGACTAAAAAAGGACTATTATCCTAAAACAGTCCTAAAAAGGACTGTTATCATATATTGTGGCCTCCTTCACAATGTAGGCTATAGAATTTCACCAAGTTGTTCTTTCATCAAGTCCATAACTAAGAAATAATTCTTGTCATGGCTCTGGTATGGCATATGTGGAACACTGTATTAACCTGAAGAAAGCTCATTTCCATAATATTGAAAAACCTGATGGAGTTCAAGATAGACAAAAAAAGTGTAAGATAGCAGTAAAAGAAATGGACTGCTAAAGGTTAAACATAAACAAACCAAAAAGCCCTGCAAAACACATGTTAATTCAGGCTGAGCGACAGGAAAAATGTCCACCAAGTGAGATTGGTTATCTTGTGGGACAGTGTCCCCTAAGAACTGGAAGTCCCATTATTTGGCACAATTCAATCTAGGCTGCATATTTCAGAAAATGTACTGAACAGAACATTCCTGAATTGATTGACATGGACATTGACAAGAAGAGGTAGTGGACTTATCTTTAGTGTCTAAATCATTTTTAAATAAATCTGCTTACAGATTGCATTGGAAAATTGATTTGCATGCCCAGAAATTCAGATCCCAAATACATCAGTGATTCTAATACTGAAGACACTGTATCCGTCAAGCCACTGCTGCTTGCCTCCTAATAAATAAAGTTCTTTCATTATAAATATTTCCTTGATATTCTAAGTTATTCTTCTCTAATTCTCTGTACTGCCCTTGTGCGTCTCTTTTACATTCTAAACTCTTTGTAAAGAACCTTTCTTCACCATATACATGTAAAGCACTCAGTACCTTGTTGGCATGCATGCATCAATAATTCTTTTAAAGATAAAATTGAACTAAGTAGCAAAAGTCAATATGTGATTATGAAAAAAGGTAAGTGTAGTTTAAAACACAGTTTTAAGTTACAGTGTTGACATCCTGTCCTATGACACTCCTTGACTTCACAAAAAATGTATATATGGACATTTGTAGAAGAAAAAATAGACATGGTAGAGGAGTAGGGAGAACCCAATTTAAGATCTACAGGGCTAGGATCCACAACATTAGGCTTAGGCTATTGTCAGGTTTAGTATAGTGAAAAGCTTTCTCAGAAACACTCTTCTCTCCTAAGCCTTGTTTCCTGAATAACAAAACCCCTTGTAGTGATGGATTTAGGGGAGGGCTGCACATCTCCTGGCCCCTCACACAGCCACATAATAGATGGATCAAGTGGGAAGGGGCTTGGCCACGTTATTTTGCACTCAAAGGATCCCTGGACAATGCAATACCTCCAGCTGGTAACTACTACTAGCAACCCTATGGACCAAATAGTCTGTGCCTGACCTTGCAACTGATAAAATAGAAAAAATATGATTGAAATCACCCTTCGTTCACAACATCTTGAGTCTTCCACTGACTGCATCTCAGTGGGTGCATTTACACATGCACATTTAACATTAATGCACTAATGTTAAATGTGCATTAAATCGAGTACCTTTGGGCACTTTTACACATGTTCTGGGGGTGGGGATAGTGCTTTCATTGGAGCACCTCCAACAGCCTCTTTAATTAAAGCACTGCAGCATCTCGTGTATCATAGCCCCCATGCTTCAAAATGGTGGAAGGGACACCTGAATTAAAGTTCATTCGACGAGCTTTAGTTAAAGCACCCCCACCACCATTCTGAAGCACAGGGATACTGATACGAAAGATGCAGGAGGCTGCTGGAGCACAGTAATAACCATGCTCCAGCAGATTCAATCGAGTCTGCTCCAACATACTGTAATTACAGCATGCCAGAGCAACCTCCCAGCATGTCTGCAGGCATCCTCCATTTTGATGTACTAGGAAAATGCACATTAGCCCAGCTTAATGTGCATTAACTAAAGAGCATGGTTTTACTGATGCTTTAATGTGCATTACCCAATTTAATGTGCATTAGCAAAAGCTTACAGTTTTTTAGTCACACCTAGTGATCTAGCCCATAGTGTCAGATCTTGGACCTTTGATTTAAACAAATAGTTCTTATGCAAATAGTCCAATAAAATTCCATTTAATTAAATGTCTTATGGTGCAGTACATGTTAACTATTCTGAGAAAATCTAGTAATCCAAGTTCTGATTGATTTGTATTTTCTGAATTAAAATGTATGACAGCTGGTGAGAGCTGGCAAGGCTCACCATCTCTCAGAATGAACCCATTTAAGAATGTCAGGGGAAAATACAGAACGGTTTAAAGACTCTTATAGGAATGACTCTACCTCATGGAAAAGGCAGTCTGTGATCTCACTGAGCTGAAATGTCTGCTTCCTTCAGGGCTTAATCTTGTTGTCATTGTTGTTCTTGTTGGTTTACAACTACAGTCTTGGAAATCTGTACTGTACTTTCTTTCACATGAGTAAATTCCAAAACCATGTAATGTTCTAACAACACTTTGGCCAGTACCAGAAATGGATCCAGGATTTTAAAAGTGGGGGGGTGGCGCGCTGGAACAGTGACTGGTACTTCAGGGGGGCTGCATCCCTACTCCTAGCCTCCTTCCTCCACACTGAGGCAAGCAGACCATGACATGGGAGCAGCAGTTGGGGACTTTTTTTAACTCCTCAAAGCAGATAAGAATTCTACACCTTTCCTTCCTCTCCCATCCACATCTCCTCCCTTCTATATCCCCTTCACCTGCCTGTCACCACTGTCTCTGTTGTCCTAGGGGTGAGGGGAGCTCCAGAGCCACTCCAGCCAGGCTGTACAGTGGCTTGGCTCAACCTTGAACAATGGCAGGGCTGGCACAAAGCAGGTTCCCACTCCCTGCACTTGCTCCCAGACTGGTGGGGAACACCTAAAGGACCAGGTAAGGAAAGGGAACCCCTCAGCCCGCTGCCACTGGCATTATCCCAGGCTGAGCCCAGCCGCTGCACACCTAGGTTGGAGTGGCTCTGGAGTTCCCCTCATCCCCAGGGCAGCAATGACAACAGCAACAGCAGGAGAGGGGCAGGGGATTCAGAGGGAAAGGGACCAAGAAAGGGAGGGGATGTGCCTCTGAGCATAGAGGGGAAGGGGGGTGGTGGAAAATTCTTACCTTCTTTGGGCACTTAAAAAGTCCCTGGCTGCTGTTCCTGCCGCCTGGTCAGAAAGGGAGTTGCAGCCTCATCACTGCACCCTCTCTGGATCTGCTCCTGGCCAGTACTCAGATCAAGAAAACAGAAGTCCAAATACTGTCTAGCATCATTACACATTGAACAAAACAAACCTTATTATTCCCCCTTAAATAAAAACCTTCCCATTCTTGTTCCCCATCTCTAATATTAATGAAATGATTAAATATGTTTAGCATAGTATATACCGAACAGTTCAAAAGTGGGGCTTGGGTAGATAGAATACTTGTCACAACATAAAATAAACGATCCATGACACAATCCATGCTGTAAAAGTGTGGAGTGATTCATCATATATCTGTTATATCTACTCACTCTACATTGTATGAAGTATTAGAGTAGATCACCATATCTTCACCAGTTATTCATTTTAATGACTATGAAATTGTGGAGCAATTTATCATTGCTCAGTAGAAACTACTTACTCTAAAAAGCTGGTGATGTAGTCCCGGCTACAGGCTGACCAAGAAAAGGGGTTGGTGTTTGCTGTAATGTGAGCTGCCATAAGCTTTGCTGCTTCATGACCTTTGGTCCCACAAGAATTTCCAATTCCATCATGGTTCATGCCAAAACTGTCCAAAAGAGGGGGGGGGGAAGGCAATCCATTACTTAGCTGAAGCATCAGATAGCTAATATAACTTTAGATGGCTTCCACAAAGATAACAAGTTTTGAACTAGAAGGCCACACTTAGTTGGCCTTCTCTACAGTTTAGTCATAACTCAAAATACTATACCATTAAATACTTTCTTTCTTCCATACAAAGGTCTTAACCATTTTACTACTTCAAGCAAGTTTTACAACATGCCTGTGAAAAAAACAGAAGGGTCTTCAGCTATAATCCTTATTTGGGGTTTTGCCTAAATGAGGGCTATAGGTGGTTGTCAGCCCCTGTGCTCAGATTAATAAACTCACACAGAAAAAGCTAGGTATTAGTGCCAAGCTCATACTGGGCGTATCACATTCATTAATGCACTTTTGCTCCTGCACATTAAATTTAGTACCTCTAATGTGAGGTACTAACTAAATGAGCATTAAGCTGCTCTAATGCACAGTAGCAAAAGCACATGCTTTTTTAGTGACGCTTCATGTATAGTAGTCTAATTTTACTGTGCATTAGTGTTTTTGCCAAGACACTCTAATGTGCAGTAAAATAAACTACTGTACATTAAAACGCACATGTAGACATGCCCACTGTGGGGCGACCATAGTTCAGATAGAAGTTAGGTGCTCTATTCCTAGGATCCTGTTCTACTAGAGAACATATACTCCCTCTATGCTTCCACTTGTGGCAGGCCAGTAGCGGGTGTTCCTGCAATGAGCCACCCTCCCTTACTGTGCCCAACCAAATGCCAAGCTTTGGATGCCTCCTCGAGGACACCAATGTTTGGCCAACCCCCTTCCTGGAGCACACCCACAAGCCTTGGGTAACTGCTACCAGCACCTGAGATCTGGTCTTAGGACTCTGTGCCACCCGGGTACACAGACCCTATGGACCTTGGGGTTGCTTAACCCACCGTAATACTTTGAGGTACTTCTCTTAACCTGAAGTATTCATAAATAGCCTCCCTTAGCCAGCCAAACAAAGGGAGCAAAAAGTCTTGTCCAATCCCTCTCAACATGTACAACAAGGCCTGCTATAACAGATGCCTTTATTAGGTAGAGAGGGTAGACACCGGAAAGGGTACAAGTCAGAGTAGTATTGGGACAATAACCCTGAGCAAACAGAAGAGGCATGGTAGCCTTTTAATACACTTCTAGAATACACTGTTACTGGCTAAATTTCAGGTAAGTTACTCACATGTTTATCTGGAGTCTAAAAGAACTCCAGACGCCGTTTGCTTGTTGCCTGATCATCTTCCTGCAGGGCTTTAATCAGGTCCTGTTTCTTTTGCCTCTTTTTCCTTTGGAGGCCTCTTTCTTTCATTTCCTTCACCAAGCCCTCCGTAGTCAGGTGGTCATACTTGTCAGCCATCCTAGCTAGCTACCCTGTCCAGTTGACCCAATGCCAAATTAAAGACTCGTTTGCTCAAGGGTTTTCAGTGACTCTACTTCCTTCCCTGAAATAATGCCTTCCAGACAACAGGCTGTGGGTTCCTACCCCATCACCATGTGTGGTGGGCCAGTAGGGGGCACTCCTGCACTGAGAAACCCACCTTACTGTGCCCAACCAAATGCCAAGCTTCGATGCCTCCCCAGGTGCAACAACTTCTGGCCAACCCCCTTCCTGGAGTATACCCACAAGCCTGGGTAACTGTTGCCATCACCCAGGATCTGGTCTTAGTTAGGGGTCTGTGCCGCCCGGGTACACAGACCCTACGGAACATGAGGCTGCTTAGCCCACCGTGGTACTTTGGGGTGCTTCTCTTAATCTGAAGTATTCACAAATAGCCTCCCTTAGCCAATTGAACAAAGGGAGCAAAATGGCCTGCCCAATCCCTCTCAAGCATGTACAGCACGGCTTGCTATAATGGATAGCTTTATTGGGTAGAGAGGTTAGGCATGGGGAGGGGTACAAGTCAGAGTAATATCAAGACAATAACCCTGAGCAAACAGAAGCGGCTTGGTAGCCTTTTAATACGCTTCTAGAATACTGTTACTGGCTAAACTGGGAGAAGGCAGTTGTGTCCTGGATCCCATGGCTACTATATGCTGGCTTGGGACTGCAGGTTGCCCTGGACCCCATCCCAATGCTCAGCTGAGCATTAGGATAGGGCATGGGACAGCTCTGGTTCTTGGTTCACCAGAATTGCACCATAAAAGTAACATCTGCCAAGACCCTATAACATTCCTTTCCTAATGTAAATCAAAGATTACACAGTTGTGAAAAAGGGGTGAGGTAAGAGCATCCTTATACCTCACAGATGCAAGACTGCTGGAACCGTTCCTTAGGGCTAAAGATAGATACATAATGTGGAAAAGAATCATCACCAGACTAAAACTAAAAGCGAAATTCCTGAGAATGGACTATAACAGACTACTTAAGAAGTACTGCTCAATTGTATGCATAACATTAAAGATGAAATGATTATTGATTTTATACATAACCAGTTAACAAAATATTAAAATTGATAATGCTGTGATTGACATGACATAAATTAGTCATTTTAAAGGACATGAAGAAAAGTAATCTATTGTAAAAATGTATCTTCTCTTTGCGTTTTATAAAAAGATTAAGTCTGTTTCAGTATAGCATATTTTTCTCAGTGGTCAAGTCATTTTGTAGCTGTGGAGGTCCTGAAAATACATGAGAAGCAAAGATTTTTGTGGATTAAACCTTTTATTGGACCAACTGCATAGTTAGGATGGACTTAGACACACTTTCATATGAATTCCATTTTTCTTTATATCAAAGAATGTATTTTCCTTAAATATTCTTCTTTCCTCACACAAACGCTCAACAATCAAGAAATTGCTGTATTCAAGTCTGGATCACTGACAAATTTAAGGTCTGATACCTCACAAACCAGAAAAGAATGGCAAATTTTCAGGTTATGGGAAGGGACGGAGAAAAAGTAGGGAATACAAAAGCAGAGAAAGGAAATACTTCATTTATAACTCTACATAACACTCTCTTCCAAAGCCATACTGCAGGGAAAAATTCAAGCAAAAGTATACATGCTAACTCTAATATGTGGTGCATTAATTCCAGTTTAATTCTTAATGGTATCACTTTTTAAATGTTAAGACAAAAAGAAAATTCTGATCCTTACACGACAGAAAGAAGAAAATGTATTTTTATTCTCACTCTGTTTAGTTCTAAAACTAGTCACATCTTTCTGTTCTGGAAATAAGTAATGTGATCCTAAAAAATTGTGAAAATACTGTAACTTAATTCTTCATTACAATGTATATAAAAGGATTTTTATATATTCATTCTACAGATATTTTGTAATAACTGAAGGTTTCCCAGCTCTAAATTGGAGCTCTTTGAGATGTACTTTGTATATTCACATTCTTAGGATATACTAACTGCGCAGTTCTGATGGCAAAACCTTTTGATAGCAATGCCCATTGGAAGGCCATATGACCCATTTACCTTTCTCCCTTTCACTATTCCTAGACATGCTCAAGGAAAGACTTAAAAGCAGTGTAGACCTCTGCTCACCTCAATGACACCTACTTCTTGCAAGTGTAAGATACTTATCAAGACTCCGATAAAAAACCAGGGGAGAGTGGGCCTGGAGTATGACTGTAATGAGTGCATGTTGCAGAACTGCAGTTACAGATGAGTTCCTTTGATTTTTTCTTTGAGTATCCTCTTCATAGTCCCACATAGTGGGTAATTGGATTGATAGTGTTCCTTGGAGGAAGATGGTATATAGAGCCTTAATTAAAGAAGGATTGAAATATTACTGCTTGGCCAAACTAAACATCCAATTCGGATCATCAATCCAAAAGAATAGTGTGCTTCAAATTGCAGTTCTGAAGATTTCTGTATGACACTGAATTTGCCTTGGCCTTAGCAGCATGGGACCCAGTCATCTAATGATGCCAGTAGATAAACTTTCTGTATCATAGTCTAACCCCTTCTGATAATGCTTGACTCTTTTTAATAAGCATAAGAAATTAACAAATTCAGAGACCTTCTCAATTATTTCATCAGTTAATATATTAAACTCCTCTTAGCATCTAATGTACATAGTTAGTTTATGCCTGTATTTGCATGAGGTCTTGGAAAAAGCACTAGAGGTTAGTTAACTCACTCTTTTCGCTAAAGTTATAGCTATAGTGAAAGCTATTGTAATTCAGGAATGAACATTCTATTAGCTAAGAATATGTTAAGTTCCCACATTAGTGGAGGATCTCCAGATGGCACACAGATATTAATTCACCCTTTCATAAATATTTTAACTCTCATATGTTACCAAGCATTTCTTTTTTATAAGAGAGTGATATTCTGGTACAACTGCTAAATGAACCTTAACTAACTATAGAGAAGGACCTGAAAGTTTCAGTTGCAGCAAGGACTCCTGCACCTTGCTCAAATTGCAATAAATATTATTGTTTGCTGGGAGAAGCACACTTCATTAGAAGCTGTGACATCTGTGACTTGATTCTTTTCTAGGCTTACTTTAAAATCTGTTGTACCTCTAGTGAACATGTTTGTTCTAACCATGATAGAACTGTATAGCACAAGCCATTAAGTATATTAAATAAGGGTCAGAGTGAGCCTTCTTATTCTGCAGAATCAACAGATCTGAAATAAGAGGAAGAGATTGCAAAATTTTTTTTGGATATTTAAAGAGATCTATAAACCACAGTTGTTTCAGCCATGCCAGAACAGCTAGGATTCTTTTGCTTCTGGTCCGTTCTTTCATTTTTACCCTCAGAGTAAGCAAGAAGAGCAAATGGAGAGAAGGCGCATAGACCTTTTTCTCAGTTTATCACAAATGTGCCTGAGATGGGTGATTACCATACCCTACTCCTGAGCAAAATTGAGACATTTCACATTTCATTTTGATGCAACAGGTGTGTCTAAACATGCGTTTATACTGGCTTAAATTTACTGTGCAGTAAGTTACTGCACAGTAAGCAGGAATAGGCCGATATTTACATGTGCAGGTGTTAAAACACGTTAACACTGGGCGAATTGACTTGGGACTAAAGTTAGTCCCAAATCAGTACTCACAGTATTACTGTGCAGTAAAGCATCTACATGTGCATTACTGTGCAGTAACTAATCGGGAGTAAATATGATACCTGAATGATGCAGGTATCAAATTTACGCTCAAGTCAGCATAAGTTGCCATATTTACTGTGCAGTAATTTTGGTTACTGTGCAGTAAATGCACACATGTAGATGCATCCAATGTGATCTACCTCTAGAAACTGCTACATGTAAAGAACTCTTGAATCAGCAACTTTAGAAATGATTAATGAAGTTCTATTGATTCCCTCCTGTTTTCCTTCCCTGCTAGATGTACAGGTGGAGGGTAGATCTTGTGCTGAACACACTGCTCTCACAGTGTTTACCTGAATAGCTGTACCGAATGAACCCCTGATTGTGCTGTAGTTGTCCATGACAACCTCAACTACTTCATAATGATGATACAAAGAAACATGAATCTGGTGTATCACTCACAATCCTATTTCACTTATTTCTGGAACAGACAGTTTCCCTGGACATTCCAATAGCCACAACCTGAAAATTTGTAAAAATATGATTCCCAAACCAAAGTGCTTGTTATTGATGGAGCCAGATGGATAAAAGCTACTGCTTTCATAACATTGAAACTTTTAGATCCCTATGGCCCCATCTACATGTTAGATTTAATGTGGGACTAACCAGTTAATCATGTGTTAAATTGTGACCCAGCTGCATGTTCAACTAATTAATGGTGTAATAAAACAATAAGCTACAAAGTTATTCCAAAATTGTTCTTATCGTGCCATTAATTTAACCTGTGGCCAGGTGCTCCACTGTGGCTGTGAGCGCCATCAAATGACAAGCTCCTAGCCATAGGGTGCACCACCCAGTGCAAGCACTGCAGCAGACAAGGCTTGCAGTAGTGGCAGTGGACAAGACTTGCAGTAGTTCCCAGCTCTGCCCCCACTGTGAAGCTCATCAGCTGTAGGGCTTGCAGCTGGGACAGCAGGAAGAATGCTGCCCCTTCTGTGAGCCTTGTCTGCTGCAGGGCTTGCAGGGCTCACAGCACGGGGAATGCTGTGAGCCTCATCAGATGCAGGGCTCACAGCCATGAGAACCCCCTGTACCGGCAATAAAATGTGATTGGATCTGATGCCGGAACCCACAATCACACCTCCCGTCATGCACATATGGCATGGCAGGAAGTGTGATTGTGTGGATCATGCATCAAATTCTATTACACTTATATCTGAACATCTAGAGGGGCCATATGATAGACAGCAGAGTATGTACACTCGTATGCTGTCCAAGTTTTGTTTCTAATTCTTGCCAATCAGCATTGGAGAGATTTTGTTTTAATCAGGTGTAAGATTCTACACATGTAGATTCCCACTGGTCTGAGAAAAAATATGATTCTGGTGCCAGTAAAGCTATGGAAGATTAGATCTTTAAAAGTCATTTTCCTGGTAACTTGTACTATGAAAGGGATCATTTGAGTGGGTAATAAGATCTACTTCTCTCGATTTATCCTTAGTGCCCTCTTCACAGATAAGGAACATGTGTAAAATAGTATATGACTGTGAATAGATTTTACTCAGAGAACATTTTGATTAGTCTAGGTATGGGTATATGTGAAACCTCTACCTTAAAAAATATGCTGCCACTTCCAAGGAGCATTTTGTAAAATCTCTAGGGGCAGTAGAAAGACCAAACAGAATGACTCAGAAAAGAAAATGATCTTTCAGTACTAGGAAACAGAGCTAGTTGTGGTATGACAATCTGACTTAAATATGGAAATATGTGTTCGTCAGGTCAAAAAGTTGCAAACCAATTTGTGTTGAAAGGAAAGGTATTATAGATGACAGGTTCAACAAACTGAATTGGAATTTCCTGATGAATAAACTGAGTTTTTTCAGGTTCAGTGTGGATTGAAGATATCCATCCTTTTCTGGGATTAAGAACTATGTTAAACAGAAATCTTTTCCTCTCAGTTACCTTGGCACCACTCTTTTTGGTCCTGCTTCCAAAGGAAACAGAATATCTGATTATAACAGACCCTCCTGAGTTTCTGAATGGAAGGATTGGGAAGAAAAGTGATAAACTGGATAGGAAATCCACTGAGAAATATTTCCAATATTCAACTGATTAGGTTTACTGAATTTCAGTTGCTGAAAAATTCACGAGTAGTCTGAAAATTAGGGAAAGTGGGGAAGAAATACTCCAAATTTTGTTTACCGCACTTAAGCCTCACATCAAAATAGGAGTTGGCAAGTGTGATGAGTCAGCACTCCAGCTGGGATATGAATTATCCCTCTGGCAGTTGGTTATTGGCTGCTGAGCTGGCAGGAAGCTGACCCCATCCCTAAAACCAGCAGGGCAGACAATAAGAAGCTGTCTGCACAACTCTTCCGGTGAATTTGTAGACCACCTTGATCTGAGCATATGTTTTGACTCTGGTCCTGTTCTTGATCCACGTTCCTTTGTTCTTAGTATTTTTTCCTGGTGTCTGACCTTTTGCTGACTCCTCACCATGATTCTATGTCAACTTCACAAAAATCATGATACTTTACCAATGCACCTGAAACCAGACAGCTGCTCCTCCACGTTACAATTAAACAGCAATTCTTGGAGAATATCGAGCATTTCCCCTATCCGGGTAGACAGGTGTCCCAAAAAGTAAGCATTGATGACAATATTCAACACTGGATAAAATCTGCCAGTGCTGCCTTTGGACATCTGCTAGGCTATTGTCATCCCTACCCTGTTGTAGAGATGTGACACTTGTACAACATATCAGAAACACCTGAAAGTTTTGGAACACTACCATCAACTATGTCTTTGGAAAATCCTGCCTATCACTTGGAAGGACAAAAGAATGAACACCAACAATTTAACCCAAGGAAACACCACTGATATTGAAGCTACATATAAATGGCACCAACTCTGTTAAACAGGATGTCATAAGCTTACAACCGACTCTCAAAACAGGTCCTATACTCCCAACCTGCCAATTGGGCAAAAAAAGAGATTCAAGGACACCTAGAAGGCTGATCTGAAGAAATGCAATAGTCACATCGATACCTGGGAGACTCAAGCAATGAATTGTCCCCAGTGGCACTGTGATGTATGACAAAGCATTGACCACTTTGAGCAAACTCACTTCACTATGGAGGCAGATAGATGAAAGAGGCAAAGGGAAAGAACTGCAACCTGACACTACCAAGATCTACTCTTTCCCAGAACTATTTGCCATGTCTGCAATCAAACATGCAGAACTTGTATTGGCCTCCTTAGTCATCAGTGGCTTTCCTATTTACTGGAAGACTGTCATCCTCATACTGAAGGACTGACACCAGCACTGCTGACTTTTTGGCTGCTCCTATGATTCATAGTTTTTTACTTCCAGACTACTCTTGACTTTGCCTCCTAACCCTGGTTTGTCTCTCAACTCTTTATCTAGGCATGATCTGTAGCATTCTGATTCTAGTTTCCTGACCTTAGCTGGAGCCATAGTTTTCTCATCATTTACTTTGGCTTCTTCCTAACCATAACATTGACCGGTCCCTGACCATAACTTCAATATCCAGTCTCAGACTGTGACCCTCTCTTGGCTCTAGATGTCAGGCCTAATAACTAGCCGTGACTATTCATGTCCTTGTCTATATTATCAATGTGCCTTCTCCTCATGACTTAAAAGGTCTCTTCCTTTTCTACCAACGTTGAGGATGTTATTGTTGATGTCAGTAGCATGTCTGAGAAAAGTAAGATGAAGGTAATCCTGGATCTTTTCTGAGGCACATTCACAAAGATCTGGATGTAGAGCTAGGGTTTAGTCCTGTTTCACTTTTATATGCTTAAGTGATAATATAACTGCAACAGATCTAAGTTCATATTTGCTGAGCAAGTGCCTTAACCAGTAGGCTACTGGACTAAAAGGTGGGAGGAACTTCCTCCTCTGACATCAACCTTTTGCTAGCCATTGCTTTTCTATGACTAAAGTTTATGGACTTACCCAGCATTATGCAGCGATTCTATTCTGCCCAGGTGCCTTTGCAGCCACAGTGCAGAAATCTACACATGTTCAAAAGGGTATCAGAGAATGAATAGAATCCAAACTGCACATAAGTGCCAACAACTGCACTTACATATACCAAGTGCCACTTCAGCACGTGAAGTGAAATAGGATTTAACTCACATCCGTCTTCCATCTTCTTGTATAAGCCCCACCCTTTAAAGAAAAGGCTCACTACCATACCTTTTCTCTTTTCAGTGAGATAGATGGTCTAAGCATACATGGTGCTTGGAAAAGATGGCTGACAGATACATTCACAGAGTAAACTTTAAGTTGTATTTTATGATAATCTGTCCTCAGAGATGAGGACTTCTGCTAATTTTCTCTGTTCCTCTCAAATGGATTTTGCAAAACTGCCATGTTGGTAGCATGCTATTATGTCCTACTATTTATACCTAAAGTTGCATATGAAAATTCTTTTTTGCCTAGAATATCCTTTTTGTTGCCATCTCCATAAGAATAAGAAGAGATAGAGTAAATCTGGCTAACATTAGATTAGGATTGCATCTCTGCTCCAGAAAGAAAAACAAAATATCCATCATGTACTAATCAAAATAATTTATCCATCTTCTTTGACCTTGCTTGCCTAAGAGCAAATCATATTGCTTTCATTGGTTTCATAACCCTGTCTAGAATTGACAATGTAATTCTATTCTTGAAGAAAAATCCAAGAATACCAAAGATAGAGTAAGAATTCTCCTCAACTGACAGTGAAATTTTCAAAGAAGTTTCTATTCTGTCAACAAACTCATGAAATAATACCATATCCTCAGGCAAGAAAGATGCCTCTTGTTTCAAGAGGCTGGATCCTATAGCTCAGGATCCATTTGCTGGCATTCTTCAAGCATCACAGACATCAAGAATGCATCAAGAATAATAGTAATATATTGTTCTCTCTCTTTATGAAATGTAGCCAGATCCAGGAGCTTTGGCTCCAATAAATGAAATTCTCCAAGGATCTTTCAGAGAAGAAAGTCTATTGCTATAGCTGATGATAGAATCCCAGAAATTACAGAGAGAAGGCCAACAGGACCATCTATTCCACTCAAATACATTCCAATTCCATCAGTAACCTATGCACATCTACAGGTCTGCCATCTACATATGCCATCCATATCTGGATGTGCTTTTCCTTATAAAATGATTTAAAAGTTAACTGAATGAGACACTCCCTGGGCCACTTCCTGGTCTTTGGAAATCAGTGTATCAGGTACATTTCATAAAAGGGCAAAAGCACTTTACTAGGAAAGAATGAAGGATTCTTAGGCAAGGGGAGTGGTGGTAAGACACACATCCCTTTCATCCTTCTAAATAGTGTAGGTATTCAAAGAAGCCCTGCTCTTCTTTCCTAAGTGCAAGCAGAAAGCACAGATCTGCTTGTGGATCTAAAAGTGCATAATGCTATTTGGGTGTAGGTTGTAGCTGTGTTGGTCTAAGGACATAGGCAGACAAGGTTCTTTGGGTGAATGTGATATCTTTTATTAGACCAACTTAAATGGCTGGAAAACAATTTTTAAGCAAGCTTTTGGGTTCAAAAACCCTTTGTCAGGCTAAGGAAGTTTCAGCAGTTGGTGTGTGCTCTTCCTGGATGGAAGCTCTGGCTTCTTTACTATTCATTCCATCCAGGAAGAGCACACACCAACTGCTGAAACTTCCTTAGCCTGACGAAGGGTTGTTGAACCTGAAAGCTTGCTTTAAAATTGTTTCCCAAGTATTTAAGTTGATCTAATCAGATATCAGTTTTGCCCAAAGAACCTTGTCTGCCTTATGCTATTTGAGCAGGAATACCAACAAGTAAAAGATTTACAAAGACAGGATCGTGACCCCTCTGGAGAAGAAGTTAATAAGAGCAGGATAAGACTTTATACCTAACTGGGGAGATGAGTTCCCTGGTTAATAAAAATTATCAGCAGAAGTCAAGAACCCTAAATACATTGCATGCAGACTGTGGAGGACCTTTTTTGGAGAAAGAAGGCTTTTACTTCACCTGATACCTCTCCTTGGGACACTTTTAGCATTCAGTGGAACCAGATATCGAAGGCAAACACTGATAGAGACGCAATGTAAATTGCTCTCCTTCGAAACTGCTTTAAGGCTACTCAGGCAGCGGACTTAAAACTTAAAGAACAACAAGCTGTCAGTCAAAAGCAGAAAATTTACTATCAGAAGCAGAGGGGGAAATCTAATGCCTGCAACTAAATTTGGATGAAAAAGGAACTATGTTCCAGTGCTTTACAGACAGAAGCAATTCAGAATGCCAAAGGACATTAAACAATGGATGCAAAAGGTCTCCAAGGACAATTGGAGAAACTTCAAACACAGCTTGTGGAAGCCCAACCCAGCATGTGTGCTTTTGTTGCAGAGAGTTGCCATTAACAGCCTGAGGCACATTTCCTCTGTAAAACACCAACTACACACAAAATCAGGAGTCATAGCAACAACAATTGGGAGCAATTATAATGATGATGATAACTCCATGCTTTCCATATTGGGATGACAGGGACAATGGAAACAGAAGCATTGCTGGATACCCAAACACAACTTAAAGAAGAACCTAGAGACAGTGAGGAACCAAGAAAAATCACTACAGATATAATAGAGGTGGTCATTAATTGCAGAATTAAATTACATTAATCACCACTTCCACATATAAAAAAGCCTAAACAGAATGAATTCTGGGATTCTTCAATTAATTACAAGAGATAACCTAGTAATTGATCAGATTTGTCAGGTATTACAGTCCACTCTAGATCAGATTGGTGGGGAGCTAAATTGGAGTGCCAAGAAAGAGAAATATGTGAGGCTGGGAAGAAGAGAGCAAATTTGAGACTATGTGGCCTAGTAAAATGACTGAGACCCTAGACAGGAGGAAGCCCTGGGCTCTAGGCTAGACCCTTGCTCCGAATGGGCCAGAAACTTACCCACTGTACTATTCTCCATCCAGTGATTATTACATGTAAAAGATAGTAGCTCAAGTTGAAAAGGCGCGTTGGAGAGAGCTCTTAAAAATGCCTGACCTGTGGTGTGGTGGCTAGGGGCTATACTGAGAAGTAGGAGAGATACATGTTCAAACCTGCTATAGATAAAGGGGCTGGAACCTAGGTCTTCAGCTGCCTCAGTAAGTGCCTGCTCAGCTACTGGGAATGACATGCATTTCCCCTGCTTCCCCCATCACTTTTTCCAGGATCTGCATCCACGTGCACATGCATATACCTGTGCAGCTGCACTTAAGTGACATTAAATGAAACAGAAAAATGAAAACTAAAGTTCTTAAAATACATTTAACTTATTGTAGAGTCACACATACCAATGTATGTTAACACATGGCTCTTGTATTGTGTCAGCTGAGGGCAAAGTTAAAGTTGTTAGGGAGTCTTCACTCTGCATTCCCATGCCTTAACCTGAAATTATTTTACTTTTAACTGCAACTGTACATTTAATTAACTTAGAATACACATTTTGGGGATAATTACAATTCTCTAATTCTTTTAACCCTAATTGTTAAAAGAAGGCTCAATTTCAATTCTTTCAATATATTTTTTCTGGAAATTTTAAGGGAAATGAATGCAAAATTCATTGAAAAGTATTTCATTTTAATAAGGACACCATAACTTAGTACTGTGCTACTTCCAAAGCTCTTTAAAATACACTTAAGTCTGATTTACTGGGGGGAAAAAAACATTGGCCACTAGGGCACAGGAGTTTTCAACAGAGGTATGGCTATTCCCATCTTACAGAACAGCACAGGGAAAAAATTGCCTCCTGATGTGCATTGTAGATAACCATCCTGCACTCATAATCACCAGTAGAACACCTAGAGAAGTTAGTGAAGTACCACAGAAAGGAGAAATATGCAATACAAATAAGCAATACAAAACTGCACTGTGTGTAAAAGAAGAATGGTCTGCCTTTGATCAGGAAGTAAATTGCTACACTCAGATTTCCTTTGGAAATATGAAACTAACATTCATAGTGCTCTGCAGGTTAGTAAGCCTCTTTTTTCACCCCCATTTATTCAACTCCACTAACACTTTTATTAAGATTTGTGAAGAGTTATTGCATTCCTTTTCCTTGATTGGACTGTTTTAATGCAAAACTAATGATTTTAGTATCTCATCATTCTAAACTTCAGACTATATTTTCCATAGAGCATTAGACATGAATCTTATTTCATGTCTATTATAAAGTTAAATATGTCATAGAAACCAAAATTCTTTGTCTAGCCTCACATTTATACCAGTAACATTTCAGTCTATTTGGGTAATACATCATCAAAGCTAAAGTCCCAATGAAGTTTGGGTTTTTTAATGTTTATAGAAGCTGTGTATTTTTACAACTGCAACATAAAAACTCCAGTCAGCTTATGGAGGCAGTTATGTCAAGGGATAACCTATCATGGGTGACCTAAACTACCCAGACATTTGCTGGGAGGAGCAGACAGCCAGGTCTGACCGCTCGCATAGGCTCCTGGCTGTAGTACAGGACCTTCACCTTATCCAGGAAGTATACCCACTAGGGGTATACCCACTAGGGGTAACACCTTGCTGGACCTGGTCCTGGCCACGGGGGATGACCTGGTGAGGGGACTGCAGGTCCTTGACCACCTGGGCAATAGCAATCATCACCTGCTGGATTTCACTATCCAATGCAGGGCGTCAAGGGCTCACACCAAGGCTAAAGCCCTTGACTTCAGAAGGGCCAACTTCAACGAGCTTAGGAAACTAGTGGGGGAGGCACTGAGGGCCTAGAAGGTAGAGGAGATGGGAGTCCATGTGGGATGGTCATACCTTAAGGGGACAATCTGAGAAGCAAGGGGGGTAAGAGTGCTCAGAAACCCCCTTGGCTCAGCAAGGGCATTCAGGAATGCCTGAGGACTAAAAGGGGGGCATACAACCAGTGGAAGGGAGGAGCTATCACCAAGGAGTACTCCTCCTCAGCCTGTGAGTGTAGGAGGGCTATTAGGAAGGCCAAGGCAGAGATGGAACTCAGGCTAGCGTCCAGGATTAAGGACAACAAAAAGTCCTTTTTCAAGTACATTGGGAGCAAGAAGAGAGCACTAGGCAATGTAGGGCCCCTGCAAGATGCAAGCAGTAATCTTGTGGCTATGCCAGACAAGAAAGCTGATATTTTTAACAGTTTCTTTGCCTCTGTTTTCTTGAACAGGAACCATGATATCCCACCTACCAGAGGTAGGGACAATCTTGGGAATAGCTCTGTCACACCTTCAGTCAGCACAGAGGTAGTTAGGTATCTTCTGGAAGGGCTAGACATTTTTAAATCTGCAGTTCCAGATACCCTCCACCCAAGGGTGTTAAGGGAGCTGGCAGGGGTCATCACAGAGCCCTTGGCCCAGCTGTAAGAGCATTCGTGGTCATCTGGCCAGGTGCCGCGGGATCGGAAACTGGCTAATGTGGCCCCAATTTTCAAGAAAGGGAGGAAGGAGGACGCAAGTAACTACAAGCCTGTAACCCTCACTTCGAGGCTCAGGAAGATCTTGGAGAGAATTATCAAGGAAGACATCTGTTGGGGGCCTGCAGGGGAGATCATCCTCAGGGGCACTGTCTCTCACCCCATCCTCATCAATAAATTAAGCAACTGTGGCATTGATGCCAGCACAGTTGGATGGGTAAAAAATTAGCTTTTGGGGTGCACTCAGAGAGTAGTGGTGAATGGGTTGTACTCAACCTGGTAAGATGTGAGCAGTGGGGTACCCCAGGGCTCAGTCCTCGGGTCTGCACTGTTTAACATCTTCATCAGCGATTTGCACAAGGGGGTGAAAGCATGCTGTCCACGTTTTCTGATGACGCTAAGAGTGGGGCGAGGTGGACACACTTGAAGGGAGACAGAGGCTGCAAACAGATTTAGACAGACTACAAAAGTGGGCAGACGAGAACAGGATGGGGTTCAACGTAGACAAAGGCAGGGTACTGCACCTTGGGAGAAGGAATCCACAGCATACATATAGGCTGGGGAGTTCCCTTCTTGAAAGCACAGAGGCGGAAAGGGATCTTGGAGTCATTACTGACTCCAAGATGAACATGAGCCGCCAATGCCAGACCGCAGCCAGCAAGGCCAGCCATACCTTGTCATGCATCCAAAGATGCATCTCAAGCTGGTCCAGAGAGGTGATGCTCCCCCTCTATGCAACATTGGTCAGGCCGTAGTTGGAGTACTGCATCCAGTACTGGGCACCGCACTTCAAAAAGGATGTGGCCAGCCTGGACAGGGTTCAGAGAAAGGCCACCCGCTTGGTGAGAGGGCAGCAGGACAGGCCCTATGAGGAGAGACTGAGGGACCTGAACCCGTTCAGCCTCAGCAAGAGGAGGCTGAGGAGGGACCTGGTGGCTCCCTACAAACTCATCAGGGGAGATCACCAGCAAGTAGGAAGAGCCCTTTTCTCCCCAGCACCACCTGGGTTGACAAGGAACAATGGTAATTAGCTGATGGAGAATAGGTTTAGGTTAGAGATCAGAAGGCAATATTTTACAGTTAGGGTGGCCAAAATCTGGAACCAACTTCCCAGGAAAGTGGTCCTCACCCCTTCCTTGGGTAAATTTAAGAGGAAGTTGAATGATCACCTGGCTGGGGTCTTGTGAACACAGCATTCATTCCTGCCTGTGGCAGGGGGTCAGGCTAGATAATCTGTTCAGGTCCCTCCTGACCCTAGCTACTATGAAACCTTGAAATGCAGACATGAGACATGATAAAAGTCCATTTATTGGACCCAAAATGGAGTAAATTAGAGTAATGAATACATTGTCTTTCATGATTTCTCTAATTTAGTTACTTTGTTTTTAAGGTGAAGAGGTTACTCATTATATAATAGAGGAAAGACAAATTGCTTGGACCCAGTGGATAACTATATTTCCATTACAGACTGACTTCAAAAATAGCCATTAATTCTCATTGATTGAGCTGCCAACAGCGTAGCAGGGGAGTCTCTCCTGCATATGGCTGACTTGAACTATGACATATTGTTGAACTGGTAATTCTGACAGTAGGACATCAGAGATAATAGATTCTGGATGCATAGATTTTGGATGGATACTATGGATAGAAGATGGAGACCATAACAGGCACCAATCCCATCCATCACAAAATAATAAGGATTGCTTTATAGGAAAACCAAATGTTAGTTGGTGATAATACAACTCTAGTTAGTTCTAAATGAGGTTTAGGCTTTGGTATGCATGTCCATGTTGTTTTAGCTTGGAGTCTTTTCTGTCCTTTGTATTCACTTCCTTTTTCATTATTTAAGTGCGTCTTCAGATAGCTTAAATTTATATCAAATGCCACAGAGCTCTTAAATGAAAAGCTAGATTCCCCCAGTTTAATGCACTATAGGGAATCTCTCAATTCTAGACATAGGGAGCCATTAAGTAGCTGGGATATGAAAAAACAGGAATGTAGTCCCACTACATGATAGGAGAATGATTGCAAAGCCGCAAAAAAGAGGCAAAATGGCGGAAATCAGTAATTTGTTTCTCCAGCATGTAGAAAGAAAAGTCCCACATATTCATCTAGTACCTGAAGCACAAGACCACTGCACGAGCTACCTCAAAACTGAAGGGATATAGGTTCAAAACTGAAGTGTTCATCAGCTGTAGTAAATTTCTTCTCCATTTCCAAGTAACTCACCAGTCTAAAATATCTTCTTTTTTTTGTTTTTGTTTTTTAACTCCCTCCATTTCTTTCATTTCATCAAGATATGTCTGCTGGGTTCCCCAGCAGCTTCTGATATTGAAATGTTAGTTTTGACTGACTCCAAAATGATTTCACTAACTCTTTTCTCCTCTGACTTCTCCATGTAGTTGTCAATCATTTTTTCTCCTGATTCATTTCCTTCCTTATTCTTCAATGTCTGGCTCACCATTCTCATTTTAATTCATTATCTTTGTCCTTAGAGATTAACATTAAGATCCAGGTTCTTTCACTCTCATTTTTTACTTTCTCCCCAGCCCCCATTTCTAATTTTCAAACACTGATTCCTGATCCTAGCCAGCTTCAGATTTCTTTTAACATTAATTGCTATTAATTACATTAATGTAACATTAATTTCTTATAACATTAATTGCTCAACAGACAGGAGGAACTGGCTCTTCTCTGGGCAGATGAGGAATTTGACCTCATTGGGTTGACGGAGACCTGGAAGAAAGAGATGTATGATTGGGCAGTGGATATTGAGGGCTATATGCTCTACAGGAAGGATTGAGTTGGGAAGAAAGGAGAAGAGCTGGCCCCCTATGTGAAAGAGCAGTACCCCTCCCTGCAGGTCATGTTTGATAGTGGGGAGAGATCCCTTGAGACCCTCTGAGTCAAGATACAAGGGGGTTCAGGAGAAGAAGACCTGATGGTGGGAGTGTACTACAGACCTCCTTCCCAAGAAGAGGAGATGATCAGGCATTCTCCAGGGAATTGACTAAGGCAGCCAGAACTAAGCCTTCATCATGAGGTGCGTTTGTTCAAAATGGTTGATGGTGTGTTCATCATGGTACACTGGGGACAATTCATTGCTTGAGTCTCCCAGGCATTGAAATGAATATTATATTTCTTCAGATTGGCCATCAAGGTGTCCTTGAATCTCTTCCTTTACCCACTTTTAGACAGGTGACAAGCGGCAAGTTGGGAATATAGGATCTGTTTTAGGGGCCTGTGGCAAAGCACTGTTTGTGCCTGCCACTTTAAGGATCTAAGCCAAGCAGCCAGCAGGTGCCTGATTCAGCATCCATTTTAGATTGGAGGCTGCCTATATAAACAGGGCATTTTGCTGCTGGCAGGCCAGGCAGCAACATTGCCTGGCTGTGAGGTTTCTTGGAACACCCTGGAGGTAAGCTGTAGGGGATGGCTAGGAGGCTCCTGGTCCTGGACATGACCTAAAACTGCACCCTGCCGGAAGTGGGTGGCCTGGTAGGGCTCTCAGTGGTGTGGGAGGCCCCAGGAAATGCCAGGACAGTTACCACCCCAGTGAAAGGGGGGTTGCGGTGCCTTAACCCCAGCTCCCACAACTGGGTGGGTCACCCCCTAGATGGGCCCAGAGAGCAGACCCCAGAAGACAGAGTGGGGCTAGAGACTCAGAGACCTGATCGAGAGAGTACCCTTGACTAGTCAATGCTGGGGCCAGGACTAGGACTGTCAAAAGGGCCAGAGGCCCACTATGAGGGACGCCCAGAGCTAAGAGAGCCTGGGGTTTTTGACTTGCCTTGGAGGCAAGACCAGGGGGGACCACACCTGAGATGGGAAAATAGTTTCAGGGAGCTAGATAGCCTGAATGAAGGCAGGGTAGGCCACCTGAATGGAGGGATCTTAGAGGGGTCCTGATAGGAGGATTATGGGGGCCAGTGTGGGGACAGTAAGAGTAACAGCTCAATGCCAACTGCAAGGCATGGGCTGTAGTGTAGGGGAGGTACGGAGCCCCTTGGCATCAGGACATGAAATGGGCAGCCTCCTGCCTATATAACAACTATTAATTAATTATCAACAAAGCGTGGCAGGTAGGAAGGTGGGCAGTTGGCCCAGAAACAGGTGGGCGGGACAAAGGTAAAAGCAGCCCTGAGAAGGCCCCGTTACAGGGCCCATTGTCAGGCATCCTTATGACATATCCTGTTTAACAAAGTTGATGCTATATAAACATGGCTTTGATATTGCTAGTATTTGCTTGAGCCAGAACACTGGCATTTGTTCTTTTGTTCTTCCAAGTGATATGAAGGATTTTCCAAAGAGACAGCTGATGGTAAAATTCTAAAGCTTTTGGGTGTTTCTCATATTTCATCCACACTTCACATCCACGTTTCATTGGCAGATTTTATCCAGTGATGAATATTGTCATTAATGCTTACTTTTTGGGAAACCTGTCTACACAGATAAGGGACGTGCTTATTCTCCAAGAACTGTTGTCCAATTCTAATGCATGGAAGAGCAGCTGCGTGGTTTAGGATGTGTTGATAAAGTATCTTTGTTTTCATGAGGTTGACAGTGAGTCCGAACATTTCATATGTGGCACAGAAACAAACAAGAGTGACCTGGAGCTCTGCAATTGAGTTAGCACAGACAACACAATATGTAGCATATTGAAGATCACCCTGCACAGAAGGGACAGAGTAGAGAGGAAAGGCGGAGGGGTAGCTTTGTACGTGAGCGAGCAGTACACATCTCTGGAGGCTGACATTGGCTCCAGAGATAAGCAGCCTGAAACCCTCAGGGTCAAGTTATGGAGGGGAGGGAGAGGGCGAGGTGAGAGAAACCTAACTATAGGTATTTACTACAGGCCACCAAACCAAGGGGAGGAGTTTGATCTGGAGTTCTCATGAACTGACAGAACCTTGGAGACAGAGTGAAAGGGACTTGTTTGTCATGGGTGATTTCAATTACCCAGACAGATTGGGAGGAACACTTTGCTAGGTCAGATTGTGCAAGGGCCAACCAGAGGTAACACTCTCCTAGACTTTGGTTTTGGCCAAGAGAGATAACCTGGTGTGTGGCTTGAACAGTGAGGATAACCTGAGCAACAGTGACCATGAAATTATCAGGTTCACCATCCATCACAAGGTCAACAAATCAACTAGCAAGATTGAAGTACTGGACTTAAAAAATGCTGACTTGGACAGGCTTAGGGCATTAATAGGGGGAGGCGATGCGGAACCAGGAAGGCAAGGCATATGAGGCACACAGAGTGGTCATTGCTCAAGGGTACAATCCTCAAAGCACAAAAGAAAACCATTCCTGCAAAGAGGAAAGGTAGCAGAAGGGCTGGTAAGCCCCCCATTCATAATTGGGACATTGCAGTCCCCTTAAAAAAGAAAAAAGAGGTGTATGCACAGTGAAAGCTAGGGCTAGTCCTCAAGGAGGACTATACAACAGTGGCCAGCACTTGTAGGGAAATGATCAGGAAAGCCAAGATGGCGACTGAGTTTAGGTTAGCTACAGGAGTCAAGGACAATAAGAAATCCTACTTTAGGTATGCAGGCAGTAGAAGGAAAACAAATGGAAGTGTGGAGCCCCTGCTTAACACCTTGGGACAGCTGGTAACCAGGCATTCAGGAAAAAACTAAACTCCTGAATGCCCACTTTGCTTTGGTATGTCACTGAACCAAGGGGAAAGACAAATGAGATAAGACTCATTCGGGGGCATGCTGGGACTGACAGCCCCCCCACTGTGGATGCGCTCAGCATGTGCAATACCAGCTAGACATTTATAAGTCAGCAGAACTGGATGGACTCCATCCAAGAGTGCTGAAGGAGCTGGCTGAGGTCATCATGGAACCCCTGGCAAAGCGCTTTCAAAATTCGTGACACACAGGGGAGATCCCTGAGAATTGGAAGAGGGCCAACATTGTGCCCATCTTCAAGAAGGGGAAGAGGGAGGACCTGGCCACCTATAGGCCAATCAGCCTACCCTCCATCCCAGGGAAAATCCTGAAAAAGCTCTTTAAAGAATCCACGTGCGATACACTTGGGAAAGGTAAAAGACAGATTAACAGCCAGCATGGCTTTGTTGTGGGTAGGTCTTATCTTACCAATCTCATCACCTTCCACAGCCAGGTCTCTCACCACCTGGACACGGAAGATATGGCAGGCATATATATGTAGACTTCTGAAGAGCTTTTGATCTAGTATCCCACAATATCCTTGTGGGAAAACTGGAAGATTGTGGGCTCAGCTGTTCAACGGTTCAACGGGTGGGAAACTGGCTACAGGGCAGGACCCAGAGAGTTCTCATGAAAGAATCCGTGTCATCTTGGCGCAAAGTGGCTAATGGTGTTCCTCAGGGGTCCGTGCTTAGACCGGTTCTTTTCAACATCTTTATCAATTATTTGAATGGGGGAATGAAAAGCTCACTGGCCAAGTTCATGGACGACACCAATTTATGAGGCAGTGTGGTCATGTCAGAAGATAGGCTGCAGATTCAAGGCTGTCCAGGTACGCCGGTGAGTTGGGCAGACCAGAATCAGATGAAGTTTAACACTTCCAAGTATAAGGTGCTCCATCTGGGGACAAACAACCATCAACATACATACAGGCTTGGTGGCGACAGCTTGACTTGCAGCATGGCCGAAAGGGACCTTGGAGTAGTGAATGACCATCGTATGAATGAGCCGCCAGCGTGAGGCAGTGGTCATCAGGGCAAACAACACACTAGCATGCATCTATCAATGCATCTCATGTAAAACTAAGGAAGTGTGGCACTGTACTCAGCACTGGTGAGACCGCAGTTAGAGTACTGCATCCAGTTCTGGGCACCACACTTTCATAAGTAAGTGGAAAAACTTGAGAGGGTCCAGAAAAGATCCATGTGTATGACTGGGGACTTGCAAGGCAAGCCATACAAGGAAGGGCTGAGGAACCTGGGCCTCTTTAACCTAAAGAAGAGAAGGTTGAGAGGGGACTTGATAGCGGCTTACTGCTACATCAAAGGAGTGCATCAGGAGTTTGGTGAACTACTGTTCACTAGAGCACCCCCAGGGAAGACCAGGACCAATGAGTACAAACTCCTGGAAGACTGCTTCAGGCTTAACTCCTTCATAGTCAGGGTGTCCAGACTGTAGAAAAACTCCCTCCAAAGGTGGTGCAGTCACCTACCCTGGAGGTTTTCAAGAGAAGACTTGACAGTCACTGCGCTGGGGTCACCTAACCTGTTTTCTTCCTGCCTAGAGTGGGGGGCTGGACCTAATTATCTGCAAAGTCCCTTCCAGCCCCTAAATTTATGAATCTATGAATTAATTAAGGTATTGATTATCTTGGATTTGGAATGTAACCGGTTGATGTTAAAGAGATTCCTGCCCATGAGATATGGGTAGAGATCTCAAATTCATGCCAGAAGCGTATGGTGTGGCAGCTTCTTTAATACTGGAGTCTCCCCCAGGCACCCTTCCGCTGCTCATTGATGGAGGGGCCCTATTGCCTGCGCCTTATGGCCAGGAGGTGAAAAACGCTGTGACTTTCACCTCACAGCCATCATGCATGGGCAGCAAGCAACCGGGTCCCCTCTACCAATCAGCAGTGGTGGGGAGGTGTCGGGGGGGGGGACTCCAAGTTTAAAGAAGCCACCGTGCCACATACTTCCAGCACAAATTCTGGAGATCCCTAGATCTGGAATGCTAACTCCAGACAGAAGTATCAGCAATCACAAAATAACTGTGATATACAAAGAGTATTGCTTCAATTGCACATCCTTGCTTGACTCCAGTTTTAATAGCAAAGAGGTCCATTTCCAAGCTGTTGTTTAGGATGGCTGCTGTCATGTTGTCATGAAGGACTCTGACGATTGTAAAGGGGGGACTTCCCAGGGCTGGTCAGAAGTTGGCCCACCCACCTGTTTCTGGGCTAACTGCCTGCCTCTCGCCTACCATGCCTTGTTGTTTAATAATTGGTGTCTTAATTAGGTGGGGGGCTGTCTTTGGCGGCCCTGTTCTCCTGGGCCTATCTATGCAGCTCTAACCACCCCTGTACTGCACCCCAAGTCTCACAGATGGCATCCACGTGATGTTATCTCATACCACAACTAGTGCTCCTGGGTCTCACAGGGACTCTCACTCCCTCCCTGGAGCAGCATGTCATTGTGCTCTCCCTTGCTGTAATTTTTTACCCAGACTCAGCCTCCTCTCAGTGGAGGACTTACCAGGGTCAGGACTTGCCCCTACCTTCCTAGCTGAGCCCCACTATTTGACCTCAGGCCCAAATACAGCCTCAGGCATCTGAAAACATACTTTGGCCTACTCCCCCCACATGGGGTTCCTACTAGGCCCACTCTTGGGCCTCTACACCATGCCCCACCCTCACAGGGTTGGCCCTTGCGCTGTCCTTCAGGTTTACTCCCAGTTCGGCCCTACTCAATGCACCCCTGGGACTGCCCTTCAGGCCTACTCCTCATTCAGCCCTACATCCCTGCCCTCTCAGGGCCTTCACAACTCCCCTCTTTCTCCAGGGCCACACAACCAGGGGCCTCCAGGGTCTTCCTCCCCTGTGGGCTCAGGGGGTCGCAATTGTGCCTGGCCCCACTCCTCTCCTGGGGTCTTCCACGCCCTAGGGCTCAGGTGGCCATAGCCACGCCTGGCTCTTGTACTCACCAAGTTGTGGGGGCTAGGGGTTATTAAGGCGCCCTGACCCGCCTTTCACCAGGGTAGTAACTGCCCTGGGATTTCCTGGGGACTCCTGCACCACTTGGAGCCCCACCAGGCCACCCATCCCCAGCAGGGTCCAGTTTTAGGTCACGCCCAGAACCAAGAGCTTCCTGCTATTACCTTCTGATGTTCCTGCTGCAGCTCAGCCAGGCAAAGGTTCCTGCTGCCAACCGAGGCAGAAACAGCAGCCTCTATATATGTGGTTCTCAAAATGGCTGCTACCATCAGGAACATGCCGGCTGTCTGACTCTGCCCTTAAAGCAGCAGGCACCCAAAGGTGAACTGCCACGAGTGGGTATCCAAATCTTATCAAAAGCTTCCATAGGGCTTTTCTGACTGAATCAAAGTCATTCAAGTCAGTGAAGCCCATGTAAAGACTTTGTTTTACAAGAAGTTGCTGTGGCACTTCTGAAGCTCTCCAGCAACAAAGATCATACTTATTGTACCTCTGAGTGGTCTGAAATCACATTGGCACTCAGGTCCAATCTCCTCAGTGAGAAAAGTGAGTCTCTTGAAGAGAATGCAGGTGAGGATCTTCCCAGCTACAGATAGTGGTGCAATACAACTATAATTGTTGAAATCTGATCAGTTTTCTTTCTTGAATATAGTCATGATTCTGGCACCTCTCAAGTCACTGGGACTCTGTTCATGTTTCCAGATTTTCAAAAATAACAACATGTAGTTGGATGAGAGAGCTTTTTTCCAATTTGCTTTTAAATTTCAGATGGTATTTCTTCAGTACCATGTGCTTTATTGGGGTTTTTCATCTGTTTAACGGCTTTCATGACCTCTTGATATGATGGTGGATCTGCAAGATATTCCTCAATGGGGTGGTGTAGAATGGCTTTGATGGTATTGTCTTTTCACCATGCATTGATAATGGAACTGTCTTTAAGGACTGTTGTGCTATCCTTGGAGCTCACAGAGACTGCCCACTTGCTTGCTTAGCCCATAGATAGCTTTGGTTGCACTGAAGGAATTATGTATGTTGTGGCTATCCTCAAACTTTTATATCTCTGTTGCTTTTTCTTCCAACTGCTTGTTATTTCACTCTCAAATTTTTTTCCAAGTCTTGGTTTTAATATGGTGATAAGTACTTTGCTTCTGTTTGGAGTTGATGTTATTCTGCCAAGCTTTGAAGGCTCTTCTTTTTCCATTAATGAGAGCTTGCATTTTCCTATAATTCTTACTGATCCAGTCCTGATATTTCTTTGTGCAGAAGCCTAGAGCTTCTTCTCACCCTCATAGATGCCTTCCTAAGGCTGTCCCAGTAACTAACAGTGTCAAAATCATCAGGGAGGTTGGAGAGTTTCTCACTGAGGCACTGCTGGAGAGGACTTTCAGTAGGATCACTTTTAGTAGGGTCTTTCAAGCACTCAGTATTAATCTGGTAAGAATTAATTACCTCAGGGATCCATAAATCCCAGGCCATACTGCATAGACAGCTACCTAAGTTAGCCAATAATGGAAATATTGAAGATAATAGTGTGTCTTAAATTTTACCCCCACTCCAGGGCTTGTGCTATCTAGGAATGCATCAAGGAACTGCTACCATCCATTAGGTTTTCACAATCCAAAACTTCTCCTGAAGGTATGTGTTATACTCTTTCCTTCAAAAGAAGGACAGAGTTCACTCTTTTCCTATAAAATAAGGGTGGGGGGATTGCTTATTTTTATAACTATTCACACAGCTATGGTGAAGGAGATCCAGGTTCAACACCCATCTTTGAAGGACTCACACTGCTTCCCAGGAGAATGCTCTAATCCCCAGGTTGTATAATATTTGGAGTAGGGACACTTTATTTTTACTTTTGAAGCTGTTCCAACTACCACACAATTCAAGAATTATTAAATCAAACAGAACAGATCTAGTCCTCCACATTAGTGGTTAAGAGAATTACCTGCAAAGGGGGGAATCCTGGGTTCCAGTCCATGCTCCATAATCTATTTATGCATTTTACCCAATTGCTGTTTAACCTCAAATGCAGAAACAGTCTTAGGAACAGGTAGCAAAATCCAGGATACCTGTGAACTGAGGAGTGCCTTAATCACTATGCTAGAGAGAGGTAGCTACTTCTACATTGTCTTTTGTCTGATTTATGCTAGAGAGTTATGATTATTCTTATACTCACTCTCTCTCTATCTCTCCCTGAGCCAATGTAATTGAATTCTTTCCTAAAAGGCTTCAAAATATGGAATGTAGGGTTTTTCCTCCCTTCTCCTAGCACAACACACAGTTTACTGGGTGGTCACACTCTCTTAGGAGGTAAGAAATGTGGATTTCAATCTCCTGCAGCACAGAAGTCATGTTCACATCATGGGTAAGTGCCCTAGCAACAAAACTTTAGTATGAAAGAATGAATCACTACTTTTAAAGAAAGTGGTAGCTACCACTGCATTTTGTGTGGAGTCCAATCCAGTAAGTCTATGGCAGGGATTTTCAGTATACACCTACTGCATCAAGCCTCTCAGAATTGATTAGATGAAGGAATGACTAATTTATGGATTCTGACAGAGTTTAGGCATGATGTAAGCACTGAATTGCTGAAACTGGTCAAAAGTGAGTGCTTCTAGGCATGTGTCTAGGCAAACTTCAGATGCCTAGGAAGCATTAAGGCTGAAAAGAAAGACCAGACATCTCCAGGATTAGGCGAGAGCTGAGCAATCACTTACAGGATTGCAATTTGGAATGTATATGCCTAAATTCCCTCAATCTATCAGTTCACTCTGAGTTCTTTAGTACTTTCAGCCTTCTCCATCCCTTAATATAATGCCTTCTCTGCTGATTCTAAAGTGTTGCTTAATTTACAATCTCTCTACCACATTTATCTTTTTTCTTTGTTTCCCACACATCCCCAAATCTACAAAATGTCCAGAGTTCCTCATCCACAAATACTAATTTCTTTCCAGAGTTCCTCATCCACAAATACTCTACTTCTTTACCATCTTTCTCTGCCAATATCTTCCCAATTGACTTCTCTATGCAAGATCTTTCCCCCTCAGTACATTTTCACTTGTCCATCTTTCCACCATCTCAATTTGGATGCCCAATTGTCAACTCAAATTCAACATGATAAACACTGAATTTCTTGTCTCTCATTTCTTATCTTGTACTGAAAAGAAACACCTGATGGCCATGTTACATGTACATTCTACATAAAAGAAGAATCTTCTGTGAGTTGAACTAATTCTCTAATTAAAGAATAAATATAACTTCTTAAGATGTTTGTAACAAGGGGCTCTCTCAGGGCTGGTTCAACATTGGCCCGCTCGCCTGTTTCTGAACCAACCACTGACCTCACTTGCCTGACATGCTTTGTTGTTTCTTAATTGGTTCTAATTAGGCAGGAGGCTGCCCATTCTTGCCCCCATGGCAGGGGGCATTATTTGCGGCTCCATTCCTCCCAAGCCTTGCAGATGGTCCAGCTGTAGGCTGACAGCATTGTGTCACCTGGATGCCAAGCGAAGTCCTTGATGTCAGGCCTCAGACACACACACATTCACAGCGCCCTCTTCTCACTAGGGTCTCTCACACTCCACCCCTCTCACAGAGTCTCTTTCATGTATCAACAACTTATACTGCCTTGCTCCCTCTCAGAGCGGGCCCCTTCGGCTGTAGGCTTTATCTAACACGCACCTTACAGGGGTTCCACATCCCTACTATTATTTTTGCCAACCTTGGCCTACTGCTTCCAAATATTTGTTCTTGTAATTTTTCCTGCATGATAGTCCACGGCCTATTTCCCTCCTATGGGCTTTCTGTAGTTTGTTCCTCAGCCATTTATAGGGAATACCTAACCACTTAACAGTCAGTTCTTGTAATTAAATAGTGGGCAATTACCAGGGATCCAGATTTTTCACTTGCCATGGAAAAATGCAGATTTTCTTCTTTTAAAGGAGGAAAAACACAACAAACCATGGATTCCAGCCTGCAAGGGGCTGCTTAGGACTGGGAGCATTGAGATGCAGGAGGTGCCACATGCATGTCCGTATGCACACACATGCACATGGCCAGCAATACAGCCAGGCAGCAGTGGAGAACAGCTCCCCCAGCTGCCTGTAGGTAAGTCTATGGAAAGGTGGGGGGCAGGCGTAGGCAATGCAGGGGGACAAAAGGATGGACTTGAGGCAGTGGCAATCATGGTGAAGGAGGGAGTGGGGCAGGGATGGTGACTGGGGCTGGAGCACTCCGCAGCCAAGGTGGGAATGCATGGCCACAGGGCCCAGCTAGAGGAGCACCAACACTATAGTGTTGGTGTGGGGGGCACATGCCCCCCAGATTTGTGCACATGGTGGGGGAGGATGCGGGCTTCCTGCTGTGGGGCTCAGGTATCCCCGCCCTGCTGCCCTCCCCATGGGGGGCCTCCGTGGCCCAGCAGACAGGACCCAGCATGAGAGAGGAGAGACACCTGGTGCTGCCACTGCCATCACTGGGACTCCCACGCTAGCCCACTGCCATGGTGAGGCACCCCTGCTGACCTAGAAGTAGAAGGGGCAGCAGCAGTGTGGAGTTCGTCCCCCATTTGACTGCAGCAGGTGCAGGGGTCCCTTACTCACAGCAGGCATCCTCCCCCACCACCACAATCTCATAGACTCTGCTTAGCTCCGCTCTGGCTGTGCCACCCACGGGGGGGAGCCAGGGGGTGGGCTGGGCTCCATGCTCTGCTCTGGCCATGGCAGCCAGGACTCAGGCATTGTTGTCTAGCCACAGATGGTGACCATAGGGTAGGGAGTGGGTCAGATGCAGCTACCAGGTTCCACAGCCCTGGAGACCCCTCCAACAGGGCTAGGGGGTGGGGGGCAGGAGGGCAGGAGGCGGCAGGTTGGGATTAAAGGGTACCAGCAGGGCTAGAGAGCTGTGGGAATGAGAGGTACTGGCAAGGATGGGGTCCACGGGTCAGGAGTGAGGGCACTGGCAGGGCTGGAGAGACTGTGGCTCAGAAGTGATGGGCAACGGCATGGGCAGGGGCAAGGCACTGGCATATCAGGGGTGCTCAATGCCATAAAGCAGCAGGAGGGGCAGCCACAGCTGGACCTGTATCCTGGTGAATGAATGAAAGGGGCAGAGGAAGCTCTGATTTTTTTTTCTTCCCCCCCACGATTTAAAAAAACAAAACAAAATGAAATGCCAAAATATATAGGTATTTAGAATTTATTTTATTATAAGGATTAAGGCACTCACTGGTAGGCTTTCAAATTGCTTTAACATTGTTAATACCTTATTAAAACATTGTGTTCAACTAATACCCATATATAGTGGCATTTCATTTTAATCATGGAAAAAAATCACAGATTTGGGGGGTTTTAATCAGAGAATTTGGGATTTTTAAAAAGGAAACCAGGATTCCTGGCCCTCATTAATATTCACTTAATTTTTTCCTTTAATTTGCTTCCTGGTTTGTTTGTTTTTTTCCCTTCCTGCTTGGATTCCACCTCTTCCTCCCTTCTCTCATTTACTTCCTTTTATATGCATTTTCAAAGCAGAACAGTAGAGTTGGAAGGGACTTCTACAGTCTCCTAGAACCATGCACAGAGATGCAGGATTAGCTAGTTCTTAACATTCAAGACAGATGCCTATTCAGACCCTTCATGAAAACCTCCAGAGAAAGAGATTCCACAGATTCTCTAGGCAGCTTGTTGTTTATCACTGTGCTTTTATAGTTATGAGGTTTTCCCTGAGACTTGATTTAAGTCTGCTTAACCAAATCTTACCAGATCTCATTGTAGTATACACTCAGAGCAAGGAATTTATGTCTAGCTTCCAGGATCCTGGAATCACCAACCTCAAAGATGTTTCTAGCGAGAGATCAATATTCTTAAACATTTTAATTGGTTTTTGTTATTTTTTTAAAGAAATAAAGTCACTACAGACAAAACTTGTAGATAATACAAAGATTGGCAGAACAAATAAGACCCTATCAATTTTACAGAGTGATCTGTATAGCAAAAAGGTTAACACAGTCTTTGGACGTCTAACAGTTCAGTGATAAAATAGGCATTCCTTTCTGATAAAGTGAACATATAAAACTTTTAAGTTTCACATCTTAAAACTTTTTTCCCAGCCCAAAAATAATATTATGCCTAGAGCAGGGGGGCTGGACCCAATGATCTGCAAGGTCCCTTCCAACCCCTAACAATCTATGAATCTATTTGTGGCTCTTCTTGCAATATCTCCAATTTTTCATCATTCTTTCAGAAATATATATCCCAGAACTGTATCCTGTATTCCAGTATTGGACAGAAAGGAGAGTGAGAAAGGGCTTCATTACATGAAATTATAAGTAATTTCATATTGGGGTATATACTGCATACTAGCAACAGTTCCTTTCTCTAGAGGAAAAAGGGTGACAACAGACATGACGTTTTAAGCATTTCCAAATGTAACAGACTTAGAAACATTTAAACATACCATTACAGCCACCTGATATACCTACACCCTATGTTGCTCCCCTCTGCCCCCACTGGAGCTCATCAAAACTTCCATCATTCACCCCACCTCTTGGGACTGTGGCTCACCTTGGGGAGAGGGAGGGGTAAAAACTACTTTTAGTGAGTGCTCTCCTGCTGCTTGGCCTCTACTCTTATCATGCCCTTCTTAAGCTTCTTTTCTGCAAGGTCCCCTCCCCTCCACACCCTGGAGTAAAAGAGTTTAATGGGAATCATGGGCTAGAGAACCAGAATCCCAGCTCCAACAGTGGGGCCCCACCTATCTCATGGCAGGGGCTCAAAGTCTCCTGACTTTGGAGGTAGGCCCCAGGAGCACTCTAACTGCCAGAAGTGGCAGACTCCATTAGTATCCCAAGCGCCCTGAATACCAGAAGCCTCAGCACCACTGTCCATGTCACTCTGGGAAGAGGGTGGCAGCAAAAGCTAGGATACAGGTTGATGGGGGTTAACAACAGTCCCTAGAATGCGGAGAGACCATGGAGGAGGGTGCTGAATTATGTAGTACTGGAGGACTGACCAATCCATATGATGCAAGGTGTAACAAAATTATACTAAATAATCCTTATTTCCTGCAGGTACATTTCTGTCATGCTTGGGAGCATTTTATTCCATCAGTACAGCTGTACAGTAGCCTTTTGAAATGTTTCAAAGGCATTTCAATACTGTCTGAAATCACAGAGAAGCAGGGCTGAAAGGGACCTGCAGAGGTCATCTAATCCAATCCCCTGCCTGAGAATCATCCTTATCCAAACATCCTATACATTCCATTAACTACACTATTTGTGAGACCATCACAAACCCAAAGGCAACAAGACATAACCTATACTATGACATGTAGAGCAGGGGAACCATGACAATCAATGTCCTGCTTCTATAAAAGGTTGTTAATACATCCTTGAGAAATCCAAGGCAGAGGGTCAACCCCCCCCTCCCCCCAACTTACCCTCCAACTACAGAGGAAGGCAAAAGCCTTCACAGTCCATGCCAATCTAGACATTCGGGAAAAATTCTTCCTGACCCCAAATATGGTGACCAGTCTGACCCTGAGCAGAGGGACAAAATCCTCTAGTCAGAAAACTTTAGCTTTGCTCCCAGCAGGAGCACTGGCACAACTCATTCAAAATCCCCAGCCTTGGCTACAGCCAATACTCAATACCTCTGAGGAAGGCTCAAAAACACCTTGACACAGCAGAAAGGGGGAACAAGGCAACCAGCAAAGCCCAGATGCATGGGAAATACTCACAGTAGGACATAGGCATAGCTATGCCTACATCACCCCTGACCAGTAGCTATCCAGCTTCTTCTTGAATACCACCAGTGTTGGGGAGTCCACAACTTTCCTAGGCAATCTATTCCACTGCCCCACTATTCTAACAGTGAAGTTTTCCTGATATCCAACCTAAACTTACTTTGCTGTAACTTCAAACCATTGTCCACATTCTACTCTCTTTAGCAAGAGAGCAAAGGTGCCTTTTCGCTTCTTTAAGGCACCCCCTCAAGTGTTTGAAGACTGTATCATACCTCTCTTAAGCCCCTTTTCTGCAAGCTGAACATGCCTAACTCCTTCAGCCTCTCCTTGTTTGCCTTGCTTTCTAAGCCCTTTACCAGCTTTGTTGTCTGCCTCTGGACCCTCTCTAACTTCTCCACACCCTTTTTAAAATGTGGAGCCCAGAATTGTATGTAGTACTCTAGATGAGGCCTAACTAGTAGGGGTGTGAGAAACGGGCCCTATTCAATTCAGATTCAGCCCAAGTCAGGGATAGTGATTTGATTCGTTGATTCGGATCACTGTCCCCTATTCAATCTGGCTGAATCTAAATCTGAAGGTCTGATGCTGATTCACAGAATCAGCAATTTGGACATAGACAAAGCTTTAAATGTTTTTTCTACATACCTCGAGGTATCAGGCACGGCTCATGAATGCTGCAATGCTGGGGCAGATGGAGCGTACCACAGGAGCACAGGGGGCCCCCCACATGCTCAGCAGTGAACCCAGAAGTAGCCTGGAAGTACTTCCGGTCCTGGAAGTATTTCTGGGAGCACACAGGGCCCCCCCGCCCACACACCTTGGCTCAGAGATCAGCTACGGGGGGACTCCAGGTGCCCCCCCCAGACCCAGGAATCATCAGTCACTTAGGCGAGGGGGGGCATGGAGACCCCCTGCCCCTGCACTCTCCCCAGTGGACCCAGAAGTGGACCGGAAGTGCTTCTGGTCCACTTCCGGGTCTGCCGCCAAGCACACTGGGGAGCCCCCGACACTTCTGTGGGACACTCCATGCGCCCCAGCATCTCAGCATTCACGAGCTATGTGGTACCTAGAGGTATGTAGAAAAAACAATTAAAGCTGTGTCTATGTCTGAATCGCCGAATCTTAAAGGGTCCTCTGATTCAATTCAGATTTGGAGATTTGGCCACTGAATTGAGCCAAACTTCCACCAAATCGAATCTGGGACTGAAGCTTCACACAGCCCTACTAACTAGTGCCAAGTAGAGAGGCAATATTACCTCCTAAATCTTACATCTAACGATTCTATTGAGGCATCCCAAAATCACATTCACTTTTTGTGTGGCTGCATCACACTTCAGACTCTTATTGAGTCTGTGATCCATCAAGACTCCTAGATCCTTCTTCCAGAGTGCTGCCATCCCACCAGGTATCACCCATTTTATGTTTGTGTTTTTGATCATTTTTCCTGAGCGTATAGCACCTTGCATTTGTTCACATAAAACTTCATCCTGTTAGCTTCAACTCAGCTTTCCAATCTGTTGGAATCCATTTGAATTGCACTCCCACCCTCCAACATGTTCACAAATCCTTCTCAATTTTGTGTCATCCACAAATTTAATCAAGAAGCTTTCTATGCCAGCATCCAATTCATGAATAAACACATTGAATAGTACTGGACCGAGGACAGACAGACCCCTCAGACTCCATTTAAAACCTCCAGCCATTCTGACATAAATCAGTTAATAATTACCCCTTGCTTGCAGCTATTGAGCAAGTTATCTATCCACCTTATAGTAGTTTTGTCCAGGTACATTTTTTTCAATTTGTTTATGAGGTTACTGTGAAATCTTCTCAAAAGCCTTGCTGAAGTCCAGATTCATTATATCCACAGCATTCTCTTCATCCACCCAAGTAGTTGCTTTGTCAAAGAAGGAGATCAAGTTTGTTTGACATAATTTTCTCTTTGTATACCCATGCTGGCTGCTCGTGATCAGCCTTTTCTCCTCCAGGCTGCAAATGGCCTTTCTTAGGATATGCTTCAATAACATCCCAGATACTAAGCTGAAGCTAACTGGTATGAGGTTCCCCAGTTCCCTTTTTTTGCCTTTAAAGAAGGGCACTACATTAGCCTTTTTTCAGTCCTGGCCCATCCCTCACAACTTTACAAAGATTGTTGAAAAGGGCTCTAAGATCTCCTCTGCCAGTTCCTACAGTACCCTGGAATGAAGTTCATCTAGTCCTAGTAATATGAATTCAGGTCCATCAAAAGCTCTCTAACAATCTCTTTTGTTATTTTATCCTTCACCTTGCCCCTTTCCTTATCAAAATAGTGCTTATTAGGTGTCTGGCTGCAGCTTAATTTTTCTGTGATGGTAGAGGCAAAGTAGCTGATGAGTAGCTCAGTCTTCTTTGCTTCTTGTGTTAAGAGTTCCCCCTGGCTAGTTAACAGTGGACCCACAGATTCCTTGGTCCTTATTTTCCAGCTAACATATTTATAGATTCTCTTCTTGTTGTCCTTATCCTCTTTTGCCAAGAGCAGCTCGTTCTTTATCTTTGACTTCCTGATTTGTATCCTGCAAATTCTTGCTGTTTCCTGGTACAATTCTTTAATGACCTGCCCATCTTCCATTACCAATATGCTTTCATTTGCATTTGAGACATCCTACAATTTCCTTATGCATCACTTTCATCTCTTGACTTTCTTCTTGCCATATTTCAAATGTTTTGTCTGAGAGAACTGGAAAAAAGTTACTTACCTGTACAGTACCATTGAGTTCTCAGTTCTCTGAAATGTGGTATACATAAATATGTTCTGTCTTAGTACAGAAACATCCCATGCAGTTGATATTGAAGTCTTTAAGTCAGCTGTGTTCTTTGAGGCTACACATTATGTTCCTGCACCCCCATACCAATGATATAAAAGCAATGAAGGACAAACTTTTACTCAGTTCCTACTCCACTGCTTAATGGGAGAAGGAACTGAAAGCTAGGCAGTACAGATGACTCTGAAGTAGATGGCAATGACAGCAGGACCTATAGACAACGTCTCTCAAAGAAGCACAGCTAATGTATAATGCAAATAACTCTTCTTTCTTTTTGGGGTGCTTATACATGTATATACAAAATTCTTGTTATTTCCCAATGAGTGACCAGGTTTAATTTTAGAGTCCCATCTAAAAAGAAGTAGTAAAAGTATCTGCTCCAGAGTCTTGTACTAATAGGAATTGTTAAAATCATATATACAACCCTAAAGGCTTTTACATATTAACAAGCTGCCTATGCCTTAGTGAAAGGGACATATGCAGCATCTCATCTAGCTGGTTTGTAATAAAGTTTGATGCATCCACAAACTCATACAGATAACCTTTTCATATTTATAAGCTTCTCGCAAAGATCGAATATAGTTCACTCCATATAAAAAGATAAGGCTATGAACACTAAGAGTATGCAGCTTAGATTCCCCATGATTAGAATGTATTTTAGTGAAAAGTGCAACTAGATGGATGGTTTGATTTAAATGGAAGTGTAGCCTACAACATATTATTGGAGTGAAATATTGTGTAGGGAGGAGCCAACCATGAAAGCAATCATCTTTCCAGTTCTGTCAGGTAAAGTGATTGCTAATAGGAAAGTTTTCATAGCTAGATGGGGCAAAAAGCACAGGAACAGAGAACTGAAAGGGACTTCCTAGGTCTAAGTCCAGTACCCAGACTGTATCGTGTGTTCAACTATCATGACATCAGGAATTGAACAAAGCTCCTATTATATAAGACTGTGGTAATCCTAATTCTCCTCTACAGCTGTGAAACTTGGGTGGCCTACAGGAACTGCCTGAAAAGCCTGAAACGCCTTTCACCAGTGCTACCTCCAGAAGATCCAAATAGGAAGATTGTCACACAAATTCCAGTGTCCTTACCAATGCTGATACCACCAGCACTGGTATTCAACATCAGCTGCAGTGAACAGGGCATTGTGTGTACATGCCTGATGTAAGTTTATCAAAACAACTGCTATACTCGCTACTCATCCAAGGACAAAGGACACATGGGGGCCACAGAAAATGCTTCAAGTATACCACATAGAAGTGTTTTCATCAAAAGTTGGGAAAAGCTTACCTGGGACAGGGCTATATGGCAATGCCTTGTGAGAGAATGTACATATTACTTTCAGGAAAACCACCTCACCCTGGAGGCAGAAAAGTGACAGAAATGGAAGGAAAAGAAACAAGACTAAGAAATCCATGGTTTGACCTTCCCTTTAACCACCACCTGTGGTGTCCTGGCCTTCTTAGCCATCAATGGACTCATCTAAATCCCTTTACTTGACCCATAGCAGTGATCATCTTTGACCATGATAAATCAACAGTGACAATGAAAACAGGCAACCAAGTCATGCAAACATTTTTGTAAACTGATCGAGCCGGGAATATTTGTCCCTGACAGCCCTATTGAATTGGTGTTCCCAAACCTCATTCTAATGGTTGGAAATCTTGTAATTTCTAGCCTAATTTAACTTAAAGTCAGGTTATACCAATGTGTTTCTGTTTCAGCTTTGTTCTTCAGTTTAAGTATCTGATGTATTTTGGGAGCGATCATATCCCTTTTCAGCCATTGTTCTGATAAGCTCAGAAAGTCAAGTTCTTGCTGTTTTTGACATTATTCCAGGAGCTCAAATGGGGGACCCCTTAAGTCCTGAAAGTATTGGGGGGGGGGGAAATGTAACATCCCTAAGGAATCTAGACATGTTAAGACAGATGGCAAGCAATAATAGCTGCAAGAAGCACCTTCACAGAACTAACTAAAAGTTCAGAAAGCTTTAGGGAGATCAAATAGTCTAAAATAGCAGGGATTTACATTGCAAGAGACTATAATTGGTATTTTTCCCAAGTGATTCACAAAACCCAAAACTGTTTATTTGTTGGAATCTGTTTTATACATCTGATGAAGATGACCTCTTCATTTTCCACATCCATCCAGAAATCATATTGTCAGAGATGTAGGGAAGACAGATTTATATGGAAGATGTTTTGAGAAAACAAGTATGGAATATTAAAGGAAATTATTTAAGAAGTTTCTTGATAACTGCATCATTTCCGGTAAAAGAATTACACTGGCCAGGGGTTCACCTCAATATGGAACAACTAACACATCAGAAAGGGATCCTTTAGCTCTCTAACAAAAATCTTGTTCCTGCTCAGTGTAAATTGGTCTATTGATGGATGACCTATTTCTTGAAAACTGAATTAATGAATTATCACTATCTATTAGTGATCCAATTTTCCATCAGACTATTCTATAGACCCAGAAAGTGAACTGCTATGAAGAAAATCTGATGTTGAACCCACCAGTTCCAAAAGTGAATTGCATCTTGGTACAGCAGACATGGTTCTTTAGTTCCTCTTCCTCCTCCATGCCTGTTTGTATAAAACATGGCAGTTTTGTTTTCAGGCAGAAGGCAGGGTAGAGATGCACCTTATAGACTAACTAAATCAAAGAAGCATAAGCATAAGCTTTCATAAGCTCTTTTAATCAGATGCTATGAAATGACATGCACAGAGTAGTCTATCAAAAAGAGAAAGCAATTTGAATGCAAAAGATAGGGAAGAGTGGGAGATGTCAGGGGGAAGGGGGACAGCACTGGGAGAGGCAAATAAGTAATAAATGCATACAAAGGGGTCACAAAAGCCAATTCAGGTAATGAGATATGAATCTGTAGTTGAGACCAGGCTTAACACAATGCAGTCTATTGATGATAGATTTTAGCAAATACTCTTCGTGCTGTATCTGTAGTTATTTTAACCTACCAGAAACCTTAAGCACTTCTGGTATGTAAAGGATGTGGTGAAATGAAAGATGGAAAGTTGCAGATTGAGCTATAACCCCATCTTCTAGACATGGTATTATAGAGCCTAAAGCGGCCATTCTGAATTTTTACCTGATACATGAAGGTATTTAGTACTCAAAATTATCCAGGATTAGCTATTATCACTCCCCTTTTCTCAGGTATAAAAAAAATATTCTTAAGTAGAAATTCAAATTCTGTGTTGCCATGAAATACCTTTCATTGTCCCAAGGGACAGGCATGTTTCTACTTCTTGAAGCAGCAGTCTTTTGTGCTACTGAGTTCCATGAAACCTTTAACATGAAGAGGTAGTTTCCAAAGGGAGGTGTAGGAATAGGTGATCTATAAGAACAATGAATAGCTCTCAACCAATTAGTAAAAATATTGTTTATATGATAAAGCCAACTGAGAGGCAAGGTTATGTGTAAAGAGCCTTCTCTTCCATATCTTTCTATTTGCTTTTAATGATCTGATACAGAAATGCTCAGTGCTGTGTTCTGCAGAGAAAAACTAGTCTTTTTTCTCTTAGCTGAAGGAACTGTACACTCCATGAGAGGCAAATATGGTCTAAAAGGCATTATATATTTCTGCACTGAACATATCTGAGCTTTTGAGCTTTCTTCTACTGTTTATTGCACTTCATAGAATCATAGAACCACTGAAAATTAGGGTTGGAAGGGACCTTAGAATCAGAATCAAAGGACTGGAAGTTATTGGGCTCAAAGGAGCTCAACAAGGTGCTTATCCAGCCTCATCTTGAACATATCCAAGGATGGCAACTGCACCACCTCTGTTGGGAGTGCTTTCCAGATTCTGATAACTCTTATGGAAAAAAAGTTTTTTATGTCTAGCCTAAATATTCCCACTAGGAGCTTGTGCCCATTGGTCCTTGTCCTCCCTCGAGGAGCCTTTCTGAAGAGTTGCTCCCCTAGATCTTGATGCTCACCACTAATGTACTTCTAGGTGGCTATCAGGTCACCTCTCAGTCTTCTCTTACTCAGGCTGAACAGGCCCAGTTCCTGGAGTCTCTCCTTATAAGGCCTGTCCTCCAGGCCCGTAATCATATGGGTGGCCCTTCTTTGCACCCTCTCAAGCTTACACACATCCTTCCTGAAGTGTGGTGCCCAGAACTGGCCACACTACTCCAACTGTGGCCTCACCAACACAGAATAGAGAGGGAGAAGCACCTCCCTGGATCTATTGGCAACACATCGGCTGATGCACCCCACAGTTCCATTCGCCCCACTGGCAAGTGGCAACCTCATCACACAGTTGGGTCACGTTCATCTTCCAGTCCATTGTGACCCCCAAGTCCCATTCACATACGGTGCCAGGCAGTGTACCACCACCCATCATATAGTTATGGTGAAGGTTCTTTCTGCCCAGATGAAGAACCCTGCACTTCTCCCTGTTAATCCTCATCTGATTCCATTCCACCCATAAAACCAGTCTGTCAGTCATCCTGGATCTTTACTCTATCCTCTGATATGCCCATGTTTCCCCACAGTTTAGTATCATCTGCAAAGACCTCTGAGGCCTGGGGGTTGTATGGGGGCTTGGGGTTCCTTTGCCTGTCCCACATGTGCCCAGATTGAGGCCCTAGAGGGGCAGGTTAGGAAACTCCAGGCAAAGGTGAGCAGGCTCTGGGGGATCAGGGCTGCAGAGGATGAGATTGATGGATACTTTCTTTCTCTGCAGGACCAGGCACCTAGTGCAGGGACATCATGGGAGAGTCCCAGGACAGCTGAATGGAGGACAGTCACCTCCAGACCTAGACAGTGTGCGGCTGTGACTGCTTCCCCAACGCAACTGAGGAACAGATACAAAGCCCTGGCAGCACTGGAGGATGATACAGCAGAGGAAGCTGAAGGGGAAGATACATCTGCAACAAACACCAGGCAGACTGAGTGACAACCAAGCAGCCAGAGGAAGAGATGCCAGGTATTAGTGGTGGGTGACTCCCTCCTGAGAGGCATGGAGGGGACCTATGTGTCAACCAGATCCCACAGTATGGGACGTTTGCTGCCTACCAGGATCCAGGATCTGGGACATTACTGAGAGCATTTCTAACCTCATCCAGCCCTCTGATTACTATCCCATGGTCCTCGTCCATGTGGGCAAGAATGATGCAGCCAGGAGTAGTTTGGACTGCGTTATGAGTGACTACAGGGTTCTGGGGGCCAGGCTTAGGAAGTCAGGGGCACAGCTAGTCTTCTTGCCTATTCTGGTCACTGGTCACCATCAGCATCAGGATGCCTGCATCCGAAAAGTCAACCTACAGCTCCAGCATTGGTGCCATCATGCAAGTTTTGGCTTCTACAGCCACGATCTGCACTTCCAAGAGAGAGGCATCCTGGGATGAGATGGTCTTCATCTCTCTTCTAAAGGTAAGAGTCTTTCCTCTTACAGGTTGGCTGATCTCTTTTGAAGGGCTTTAAACTAGGTTAATTGGGGGCTAGGGAAGCAGAGGATAAGGAGAACCTAGGATCGATGCGTGAACAGGCTGCGTAAACAGGCGCTCGAGTTAGCGTGGAGTTCGCGCAGGAGAGGGCATGGGAGGGCACGAGACCCTGCCTGCGAACCCCCCCAGAGTAGTCAGTCCCAGCCGTAGCCAGCCTATCAGAGGCATGACATGGATGGGCACGTGCCGCACCCCTCAGGTCCCCTCGGGCTCTCCAACCCCCCCATTGGGCACCTCAGAGACGGCCACCCAGACGGAGCCCATGGTTCCGGGCTCCACGCAGACGGAGCCCCTGGCTCTTGGCTGAGGGGGCTGCCAGTCCCTTTTTCAGGCTCTGGGGCCCTGGAGCATGGCCACCTCCCCTTGCAGGGTCTGCTCCCTACTGGGGTCTCTGGCGCGCCA
>NW_017728909.1:42905673-42934540 GCF_001723895.1 Crocodylus porosus
GATCTTGCTTATCTTGCTGGGATCCTATGACCCCAGCTGACTTCCTGCCCTTTGGGCAGGGGGCTGGACTCAATAATCTCCCGAGGTCCCTTCCAGCCCTGATGTCTATGAAATCTATGAACAAGCCATGAGCAATGCACTGGATCAGCCCAGGTAAGCACTAAGGGACTTGACATCAGGACAGGGGGGTACCAAGGGCACCCATCAGGGGGCTTAAATGCCCTTACACTTATGCTAAGAGCATGGGAAACAAGCAGGAGGAACTTGCACTTCAACCTGGTTGGACTAACTGAAATTTGGTGGGACCCTACTCCCGATTGGGCAGAAGACATTGAGGGTTACAGGTTGTGCAGACGGGATAGAGTAGGGAAAAAGGCGGGGAGGTGTTGCTCTCTATGTTAAGGAAGAATATACATCCTCTATAATGAAGATGGGATCAGAGGAGGGCCAAACCAAGGTACTGTGGGTCAGGATACAAGCGGGTCGGGGGGGGGAAGGGACTTGGTAGTGGGGGTCTACCATAGACCACCACACCAGAAGGATGAGCTAGACCTGGAATTCTCCAGACAGCTCTCAAAGGCTGTACGGTTGAGAGAGATGGTTGTCATGGGTGACCTAAACTACTGTGACATCTGCTGGGGGGAGCAGTCAGTCAAATCTAACTGCTCACATAGGATCTTAACCTGCATACAGGACCTCCATCTAACGCAGGAGGTATACAATCCCACTAGGGGAAATGCCTTGCTAGACTTGATTTCAGCTACTGGGGATGAACTGGTGGGGCATCTGCAGGTACAAGGTAATCTAGGGGATAGTAACCATCGATTGATTGAATTCACTATCCAGCAAAGGGTGGATAAACTAACCAGCAGGGCTGAAATGACAGACTTCCGAAAGGCTAACTTCAGTGTGTTCAGGAGATTAGTGAGGCATTAAAGTTCAAGAGCATTGGTGAAACGTGGGTCCAGGAAGGGCAGTCATTCTTCAAGGGAGCAATCCCATGGGTGCAGAAGGAGACAATCCCATTGCACATAAAATGGGGCAAAGGGACCAAGAATCCCTCTTGGCTGAACAGGGAAACCCAGAAAAGCCTAAGGGCAAAGAAAGAGGTATACAGGTTGTGAAACAGGGGGTAGCTACCAAGGAGTATACCTCCCTGGCTTGGACTTGCAGGGAATCAGGAAGGCCAAAGCAGGATTAGAACTGGCAACAACAATTAAGGACAACAAAAAGTCCTTCTTCAGGTATATAGGGAGTCAAAGGAAGGCCCAGGGTAGCATAAGACCCCTACAGGACAAACTAAGGTGACAAAGAGGGTGGGGACCAAGATGAGCTCTTCAATGAGTTCTTTGCATCTTTATTACTAGACACAGACCAAGACAAATCTCCAAGACACAGGAGGGACACCAGCCCACCAACTGTTAGCGCAGATTTAGTGAAGGGGCACTTGGAACAGCTGGATGTGTTCAGATCAGCGGGCCCAAATGAACTTCATCCAAGGGTGCTGAAGGAAACAGCCAATGTCATAGCAGAGCTGCTGGCATGGCTGTTCAAGCACTCATGGTGCTCCAGTCAGGTCCCAGAGGACTGGAAAAGGGCCAGCGTGGTCCCTATTTTCAAGAAGGGGAGGAGGGAGAAACCAGGAAACTATAAGACAGTCAGTCTCACCTCTATCCTGGAAAAAATCATTAAGGATCACATTTGTGGGATCCCAGCAGGGGAAACGATGCTGAAAGGAAATCAGCATGGATTCATTGCAGGTTGATCCCGCCTGATTAACCTTGTTTCTCTTTATGACCAGGTCACAAAATGCTTAGACACAGGAGTCGAGGTAGATGTCATCTACCTAGATTTTAAGCAGGCCTTTGATACAGTATCTCATTCTGTTCTCATAAATAAACTGACAATCTGTGATATTACACAGTCAGGTAGATGGCAAACTGGCTTAGGAATTGCACCCGGAGAGTGGTGGTAGAGAAGTCAATATCAACCTGAAAAGATGTGGGCAGTGGAGTCCCGCAAGACTTGGTCCTTGGACTGGTGCTATTCAATGTCTTCATCAGTGACTTGGATGAGGGCATGGAGAGCTCCCTATCCAAGTTTTCAGATGATCCCAAATTATGGGGCAAACTTAACATACCAGAGGGTAAGGAATGGATCCTGTCAGATCTGGACAAGTTGGAAAAATGAGCAGAACAAAACAGGATGCAGTCCAACAAAGACAAATGCAAAGCACTGCACTTGGGGAAAAGAACCACCAACACACTTACAGGCTGGGGGATGACCTTCTCAGCAGCACAGCAGAGGAAAGGGATCTTGGAGTCATAGTTGACTCCAAGATGAACATGAGTCAATGTGACAAAGTGATCAACAAGACAAACAGCACTTTACCATGCATTAGGAGATGAATGATGAACAGGTCCAGGGAGGTGATGCTTCCCCTCTATGTGGCACTGGTCAGGCCATAGTGGGAGTATTGCATCCAGTTTTGGGCACCACACTTCAGGGATGCAGAGAATCTTGGGAGGGTTCAGAGAAGGGCCACTCGCATGGTTAGAGGCCTGCAGGCAAGGCCCTATGAAGAGAGACTGAGGGACCTAGATGTCTTCAGCCTTCACAAGAGAAGGCCGAGAGGTGATCTTATAGCTGCCTATATATTCATCAGAAGAGGGCACCAGGGAATAGGAGATACTCTATTTACTAGGGCACCCCCTGGAGTAACTAGGAACAATGGTCACAAATTGATGGAGAGCAGATTTAGGTTGGACATTAGAAAGAACTTCTTCACAGTAAGGGCTGCTGGATCAAAGGGGGCAGGGCACAAAAGCCCCCATGGCTCACCAAAAGCATCCAGAAATGTCTCCTAGCTAAAAGGGAGGTGCACAGCCAATGGAAGGGAGGGGCCAGCACCAGGATTATACTGCGATTGCTTGGGGATGCAGGGGGGCAGTCAGGAAGGCCAAGGCGGAGATGGAACTGGGACTAGCTTCCCGGATCAAGGACAACAAGAAGTCCTTTTTTAAATACATAGGGGGCAAAAAGAAGGTTCCGGGTAACGTAGGGTCCCTGCAAGACACGCTGGGAAATTTGGTTGTCACACCAGACGACAAAGCTCACATACTTAATGATTTCTTTGCCTCCATTTTCCTGAGCAGGGACCAGAACAGCCACCCTCCCTCTGGGCAGTGGAGGTGCACCTAGACCAGGGGTTAGTAAGGAACTAGTTAGGGAACTTCTGGAGGGACTGGATGTATTCAAATCAGCTGGTCTGATCTCCACCCTAGAGTACTGAGGGAATTAGCTAAAGTCATTGCAGGACCCCTGGCACGGCTGTACGAGCATTCATGGTGCTCTGGTGTGGTGCCAGAGGACTGGAAGAGGGCCAGTGTGGTTCCCATCTTCAAAAAATGGAGGAAGGAGGACCCAGGAAACTATAAGCCAGTTAGTCTTACCTCAATCCTGGGCAAGCTTTTTGAGAGAATTATTCTGGCACACATCCACGAGGGGCCAGCAGGGGAGATTATGCTTAGGGGCAACCAACACGCGTTCATTAGAGGCAGGTCCTGTCAGACCAACCTAGTGGCCTTCTATGACCAGATTACCAAATCCTTAGATGCAGGGGTAGCTGTGGATGTAGTCTTCCTGGACTTTTGGAAGGCCTTCGACACTGTCTCTCACCCCATTCTCATTAAGAAACTGGGGGACTGTGGTGTCGACACCTACACAGTCAAATGGGTCACCAACTGGCTGGAGGGCCACACCCAGAGAGTGGTAGTGGATGGGTCATTTTCAGCCTGTAGGGATGTGGACAGTGGGGTTCTGCAGGGTTCAGTCCTTGGGCCCGCACTGTTCAACATCTTCATCGGTGACTTGGATGAGGGGATAAAAAGCACCCTGTTCAAATTTGCTGATGACACTAAGATGTGGGGGGATGTGGGGACACTAGAAGGGAGGAATAGGCTGCAATCAGACCTAGACAGGTTACAGGGGTGGGTGGATGAGAATAGGGTGGGATTCAACATCAACAAGTGCAAGGTGATGCACCTAGGGAGGAAGAACCAGCACCATACCTACAGGCTGGGGAACTCCCTTCTCGTTGGTACAGAGGCAGAAAAGGATCTTGGAGTCATCATTGATTCCAAGATGAACAGGGGCCGGCAGTGTGGGGATGCAGTCAGGAAGGCCAACCACACCTTGTCATGCATCCACAGATGCATCTCAAGTAGGTCCAAGGAAGTGTTCCTCCCCCTTTATGCGACACTGGTCAGACCGCAGCTGGAATACTACATCCAGTTCTGGGCACTGCACTTCAAGAGGGATGTGGACAACATGGAGAGGGTCCAGAGGAAGGCCACTCGCATGATCAGGGGGCAACAAGGCAGGCCCTACGAGGAGAGGCTACAGGACCTGAACCTATTCAGCCTCCACAAGAGAAGGCTCTGGGGGGGATCTAGTGGCCTGTTACAAACTAGTCAGAGGGGACCAACAGGCACTGGGGGAGTCCCTGTTCCCCCAAGCACTACCAAGAGTGACTAGGAATAACAGTCACAAGCTGGCAGAGGGTAGATTTAGGCTAGATATCAGGAGGTCAGGGTGGCTAGGATCTGGAACCAACTTCCAAGAGAACTGGTGCTGGCTCCTACCCTGGGGGTCTTTAAGAGGAGGCTGGATGAACACCTTGTTGGGGTCGCTTGACCCCAGTGCATTTTCCTGCCACGGCAGGGGGTCGGACTCAGTGATCTGCTCCGGTCCCTTCCGACCCTACAAACTATGAAACGATGAATCTGAAATGGGCTTCCAAGGGAGGTGGTGTTCTCCCCTACCCTGGGGGTCTTTAAGAGGAGATTGGACAAGCACCTAGCTGGGGTTGTCTAACCCCAGCACTCTTTCCTGCCCAGGGCAGGGGGTTGGACTCAATGACCTAGTGAGGTCCCTTCCAACCCTAACATCTATGAATCTATGAAACTTAATTATTGAGCTTTCCAACCCCTCATCCAAGTCATTAATAAATATGCTAAAGATCATGGGTCCAAGCACAGAACCCTGGGGGACACCGTTGGAGATGGCCCTCTAAAATGAGGCCATCCCATTGATTACAACTGTCTGGAATTTGCCTCTAAGCCAGTTGTCCACCCACCTCACTGTAGACTGGTCCAGCCTAGTACCCTCCAGTTTAGTTGCGAGAATCTCATAGGAAACAAAATCAAAGGCTTTACTGAAGTCGAAGTAAATGACATCAAGCTCATGTCCCTTGTCCAGATGGTCACAGAAGGACACCAAGTTTGTCAGGCATGAGCTACCCTTGACAAAGCCATGCTGGTTACTTCTTAATATCCCACCAGTTACCAGCTTGGTGGCCTCCTTAACAAAATTTTCAAAGCTTTTTCCAGGACCAAAGTCAGACCTACCAGTCTGTAGTTTGCAGGGTCATTCATCTTCCCTTTCTTGAGGATAGATACCACGATGGCCCTCTTCCAGTCATCTGGGACCACTCCTGAGCAGTCCACAACTCTTTGAACAGTTTCACCAGTGGCCTTGTTATAAGATTTCAGGAATCTCGGATGCAGGTCATCTGGCCCAGCAGACTTAAAAACATCCAAGTGTTCTAAGAGATCCTTCACCTGTTCAGGACTGATTTCATGTAGTCTTTTATCTTCCCCATATTTCCTGGGCCTTTGGATACATGAGAAGCCCCTGCTTGATTTCAGGAATACCAATGTGAAGTATGTATTTAGGAGCTCTGCCTTTTCATGGGGATCAACTGTGGGTTGCCCCTCTATATTCAGTAAGGGTCCCACAGTGGAACCTGATTTTTTCTTGCTCCCTATGCATCCATAGCAGGACTTTTTGTTGTCCTTTATCTCAGTTACCAGCCTGATCTCCATGCCTGCCTTGGCTTTCCACGTCTCATACCTTCAGACTCTGGTGATATAAGTGTACTCCTCTCTGGCTGCTGAACCATTCTTCCATTGCTCGTAAGCTTCTTTTTTCTTTTTCAATAATTCCCTAATATGCCTGCTGAGCCAAGCAGATCTCTTGCCTCCTTTCCCACTTTTTCTCCATGTTGGGATGGCCTCTTTTTGTGCCGTGAGAATTGCCCCATTAAGGAAGCACCACCATTCCTGAATTCCCAAATTGGCCAGTCATTGCTTGCAGAGGGCCTTTCCAACTAAGCCCCTGAGTTTGCCAAAGTCTGCCCTTCTGAAGCCTAGGACTTCTGTTCTACTAACTGGTTTCCCAGCCTTTCAGTGGAGGGTGAACCTAGTCAAGTCATGATCACTGTTGCCTAGAATACCTCCAATGCTCAGGTTACTTATCGTGTCCTTCCCTTTGGTCAGTACCAAATCCAGAGTGACCTTACCCTTAGTAGGCCCTTCCACAACCCGTGTCAGGAACAGATCATCTCCAGCTGCAAAGAAGTTGGCTAACCTGCTGGAGCTGGCCAAATGGTTCTCCCAACAGATGTCAGGGTAGTTGAAGTCACCTATGACAATCATATCTTTAGTGCTAGCTGCCTTAGTCAGTTCCCTGGAGAATGCTTGATTGTTCTCCTCTTCTTGGGAAGGAGGCCTGTAGTAGACTCCCACCATTAGGCCACCCCCTTAGAGGTCATCTGGTCTACTCCCCTGCTCAAATCAGGACAAACCTCAATAGATCATCCCACCCAAGGATTTGTCTACCCAGGTCTTAAAAACCTCCAAGGATGGAGATTCCATAACCTCTCTGGGTAACATTCTTCAGTGCTTTGCTACCCTCCTAGTGAGAAAGTTTTTCCTAATAAATAACCTAAACTTCTCTTGCTGCAACTTGAAATCATTGCACCTTCTTGTGTTATCTGCCACCAGTGAAAACAGTCTAGCTTAATCTTCTTTGTAACTTCAGGTCACTAAGGGTGTTATTAAATCCCCCCTTATTCGTCTCTTTTCCAGACTAAATAAGTCCAGTTCCCTCAGCCTCTTCTCATAAGGTTTTCTCTGTTTAAAAATCACAAATTCTCTGATATTAAAATAAAACCCCAACAGATTATCTGATTAAAAAAACCCAAATCCATGATTAAAATGAAATGCCACTATACATATAGGTATCAACTGAACACAATGTTTTGTTGACATATTTACAATTTAAAGCAATTTGGAAGCCTATCAGTACCTCAATCACTATAATAAAATACATTCTAAGTACCTATAAATTTTGGTATTTGACTTTGGTCTTTTATCATGGAAAATCAGAGCTCCCCCTGCCCCCTTCGCTCACCAGAATGTAGGTCCAGGCCCTTCACTCCCCACCCACAGCCCTCTGGCCCTGCCGATGCCCCTCACTCTGCACCCACACCCCTCCAGACCTGCCAGAGGGGGCCCCCAGCTGCCAGGGTCCCGGGTCCACAGCCCTCTGCCCACTGCAGTAGAGCTCTAGCCTCAGCTGCTGCCCATGGGAGGCAGCAGCTGCTGTGACACAGCATGGAGCAGGACTCCTCCTCCCCCACAGGCAGCATGGCAGGGCAGAGCAGAGTCAGGAAGGGAAGTTTGTTGCCACCACTGGAAGCTCTGCACCACCATGGCAAAGTGCACCCTGCCCACCCAGCACCAGCAAGGGGCACAACTCCACAGGCAGGCAGGGGGCAGTGTGGAGCTCCCAGCAGCAAGAGTTTCCCCACCCAGCCCTGCTTTGCCATGCCGGGTGCTGCCCACTTGGCCACAGAGGCCCTGGGAGGAAGGCAGCAGAGCACACAGCCCCAAGCCTGTAGCAGACAGCCCACCTCTACCCCTGCTCCACACACAGATCTGGGGCATGTGCCTCTCATGCCCTCCGAGGAGTGCACACAGCACTAGGGAGCCAGCCCCACCCCTGCCATGCCCTGGATAAGCTACCCATCACCCCATCCAGCTCTCTACCCAGGCCCTGCAGTTACATTCCAGTCCTGGGCCCCAAGCCCCATGCACTGCCTGGGCTGGGCAGCAACACCAGCCCCAGCCCCAGCTCCAGCCCCAGCCATTACCAACTCTCTCCCTCCCTCCCTCCCTCCCTATGGGGGCCTCAATCCCACCTCAACACCCCCCCTTCCCCTCCCCCTGTCCAGACTTGGAGCTCTGGGAGCTGCTCTCCAGGCTGCCTGGCAGCCATGTGCATGTGTGAGCACATACATGCAAATGTCGCCTCCTGCCTAACCACCCCTCTCCTGCTCCCCCCAGACCCTTGGAGGCCAGAATTCTGCCAGCATGCAGAGAGCTCTTTGCAAAAGTAGAAAATCCATGTTTCTCCATTAAAATGAAAACTCCACATTTTTCTTGGTTAAAAGGGAAAATCTGCAGTTTTTTTTGTTTTTCTGTGGAAAACGGAAAACCCGGATCCCTGCTCATAAGTCATGTTCCCCAGCCCTAAACATTTTCATTGCCCTGCACTAGACTCTCTCCAAGTTATCCACACCCTTTTGTAGTCAGGGGCTCAAAATTGGACACAATATTCCAGATGTGGCCTCACCAGTGCTGAATAGAGGGGAATAATCACTTCCACATCCCTTGATCTGCTGAAAACATTACTACTAATGCAGCCCAGTAGTTGTTATTCTTCTTCATGAGATTTCTTTTGGTCCAATTCTCCAATTTGTCTAGGTCTCTCTGAATATTAGCCTTATCCTCCAGCATATCTACTACTTCACCCAGCTTGCTGTCATCTGTAAGCTTGCTGAGGATGCACGCCATCCTATCTTCCAGATCATTGATAAATATACTGAACAAAATTGACCCCAAGACCTACCCACTGGGGCACTCCAGCTGCCAAGCAGCCATTGAGCCATAGATTACTACCTTTGAGCCTGATGATCCACCCAGTTTTCTATCCACCTTCATCCAACCTGTACTTCATTAGCTTGCTTGTGAGAATGTTATGGGAAACTGTATCAAAAACCTTGCTTACATCAGGGTACATCATATCCACTGTTCTCCCTTCAACCACAGAACCAGTCATCTCATCATTGAAGGCAATCAGGTTGGTCAGGCATGACCTTCCCTTGGTGAATTCATGCTGACATGACCTTCCCTTGGTGAATTCATGCTACCTTGTCCTCCAAATGGATGCATCAAGGACCTACTCCATGGCTTTCCAGGGACAGAGGTGAGGATGACTGGTCTGTAGTTCCCTAGATCCTCCCTCTATGATTTCTTAAAGATGGGCTTTATATTTGCCCTTTTCCAATCTCTTGATAGACACAAATTATCAAAGATAATGGCCAGTGGCTTTGCAATCACATCTGTCAACTCCCTCCGCATCCTTGGAAGCATTGCATCTGGCCCTACAGACTTGTGCACATCCAGCTTTTCTAAATAGTCTCTAACCTGTTCTTTCACCACTGTTGGCTGCTCACCTCTTCCTCAAACTATGCTGCCAGGTGCAGAAATCTAGTGAAGACTAATGTTTAAAAAGTATTGAGTACTTCAGCTTTCTCTACATCATCTGTTACTAGGTTGCCTCCCTTATTCAGTATGAATCTGGAGGTAGGTTTATTGAAAGTCCCTGAGTTAGGGTCAGAGGGAGAGGAACGAGGGTGTCTGCTATAGACCACCAGGCCAGGTGAAAGAGGTAGATGAGGCTTTCTTCAAACAGTTGGAGCTCTAAGCAATCATACAGCTCTTTTACATAAAAAGCAACTCCTCCTCCTCTCCCCTGCCTGTCCTTCCTGAACAGTTTATGCCCATCCATGACAGTGCTCCAGTCTTGCAAGTTATCCCACTAAGTCTCTGTTATTCCAATCATAACACAGTTCCATGACTGTAAAAAGATTTCCAATTATTCCTACTTGTTTCCTAGGCTCTGTACATTTGATAACAGACATTAGGCAGGGCAGTAGGGGGCAGTGGGGATCACTCCCTGCCCTGGCACCTGTTTGGTAGCTGCCCCATGGCGTGGGTATAGCACAACTCAGCAGGGTACCACACACTGTCTGGGAACTGAGGCAGCTCCATGAGTCAGCCGGAGCCTGGCACCGCTCTCAGCCCCAGCAGCCCAAGCTTCTAGATAGTGTGTGGCACCCCGCTGCAGCTGGTGAGTTGTTTTATTTTTTTTAAGTACTGGGACTAGGCTGGGGCTGGTGGGGGCTGTGGCAGGGCAGGGCAGCCATGGGGGCTTCTCCTGTGGCTTCCCTCACCCAGGGAGAGGCAGGCACTAGGGCTGTGCAAAACAGCACCATTCCATTTTGACTTCTCCAGAACTATCATAGTGCTGGGGAGGCGAACTCCGCTCAGCTGGGCTGAGTTGCCTTCCCTGATGGCAGTGCTGGGGAGGGGAACTGTGTGATCGGGCTCAGTTCCCTTCCCCTGCACTGCAATCGGCTTCCCACAGCCTGGCCGTGGGAGGCAGGGAAAGCCAGGGCTGAACTCCCCACCCAGCTGAGCCACATGGGGCTGCAGAGACAGAGACAATGGGAGTGCAGCCCTGGTTCTCCCATGTCTCCTACCCCCTGGCTGCTGGTTGCTTTAAAATTCAAAATGTTTTGAAACATTCAAAAAATTTCATCTAGCCTTGTTTTGTTTTGAGGCTGTTTCAAAGCCCTTCGTTTCATTTTGATTTTGCTGTTTTGACCTCGAAATGAATCAAAACAGTGTCCAAATGAAACACCTGATGAAATTTCACAGAGCCCTAGCAGGCATAGCTGTGGGAGAAGCTGCAGGAGAACCTGCAGAGCCCCGGCTGTGCCTGCCTCTCCCCAGCCAATCCAAATCACCGAATCTTTCTGACTCAGTGCCAAATCTTCCAAACTGATTTGGGCAAATCAATTTGGGACAGTGATCCGAATCTCTGAATCAAATCACTGTCCTCCGAATTGGCTGAATCCAAATCCGAATTGAATGCTTCCCTATTCACACAGGCCTAACAGACATCTGAGGTAACTAGCCGATTGCCTTAGTTTCTCAAGAAGAACGTGAAGGCTTCACTTGGAATTCTGCAATTCTGGATACAAGAAGAGCTATAGGGCTACAACATATCTCATCACAGAATATGGCAGTACCTGTATCATCCAGCACTAGTCGCAAAAATTAAGGATTTGAAATTTTCCCTATGTTCCTGTTGACAACTTGTCAACAAAATCTGTGTCTTATGAAAATCAGTGTGCAAGCTGGGCCTGATGATATTTTGAAATTCTAACTTGTAAGACTGCCCATGAATAACTCTTGAATGAGAAGATCCAATAATTTCAGTGTTTTTCAGCCTGAGTCATCTCAGATTAGCACTATCTGTTCTTTAAAACAGTCACAAGTAAGTAATTCAGCATGACAAGTAAATAGTTATTCTGTTTCTACAAACATATCTTTGTATCTTTAGTTTTCCTTTTCTGAAGGTAAGGTTACGGTCACGGTGGCTAGTATCTGTCAAGAGTTCTTGACAGATTCCATTAAGGACTCAGTAACGAGAAGCTATTCTTCCTGGTACCAAAGTATGCAGGATGTCTATATTGTGAAGGGTCACTTTTACCTCTTCAGTCAGAATCTGGACCAATTTAATTACTCTTTATAACATGTCCTGAAAACTTCTGAAGCTATTTGGGTGAGACAAGCCAAAGTGACTGGTATATTATATGGAGAATAAGATGAGAGAAGCCACTGGTGCTAACTTGAAGTCCTGTATATACTGAGGGTCTTCTGGAGGTGTCTGAGGTTCCACCACTTTGAACTTCTGAGTATATCTTTCTTTGATGTGGCACAGGAGGAAGAAGCCTAGTGTAAGAACCACAGAGATTCTAATATGGCCATGTAGAAATATGTAAGGAGTAATAGTTCAGTGGGAATAGTACTGGTGGTGTGGCCATTCTCATAACTCCCACAGTGTTTGGATTTGTCAGAGATCCTGGATTCCCCATCCAACTACCAGAACTCAAAGGGGGCCCTAGAGTGATCCCTCCCCACTAGACTATAAGTCACCAAAATATAAGAAAACTCTCTCTCTAAAGAAGTCCACAATAGTAACCCAACAACAGCAAGTGGAGGAGGTCAGTAGCACTGTACATGCATGCATTCCCATGTGGGTGGGAAATGAAAAAGAATTTAGACCTTTCTTTAGTGGCAGCTTTAAGAAGTTATCTGTTTCTGATCTTACGGGAGAAGCAATGCTTTTTTTCTCTAAAAACATTTAATAAGAACAGTCCTATAAGAATTCCTGAAAATCAGTCTTGGTTGATAGACACCTGGAGGTTACTGAAACCAAGTTCCACAGCAGCACTTCCTGACACAGCAAGCAGTTGCCTAGGTTTGGAAGGGGTGGAGTGAGAGTCAGTTGGTCCAAGATCAGAGACTGGATGCATGAAGCAGTCAAGGATAAACGTGTTAAGTCCCGCCTCTCTTGCCTTAAGTGCCTTTTTAAAAAGGTTCGCACACCATGACTTACTGGGGGCTTGGGACTTCCCTAGAAGAAAAGGAACAATTAACTGAAGAGATTGAAAGAAAGAGAGAGAGGGAAAGAGTGGTGTCATTAGCTGGAATTACCATTCTGCAAGAGTGACAATACTTAAATCCAGAAGATTTAAATATCAGAAGATGTATTTAACTCTATTTAAGTAAGGAAATCATAAAAGCAGCAAAATATTTATAAAGGAAGAAAAAACTGAAACCAAACAACAAGAGATGCCAACAGACAACTATTACTAATATATATACTCACTATAGTTTTATATAAAAAAGGGAGAGAGTTGAACATGGACACTGGAACTCCTTCTCAAGGCCAGGAGTCTGCACTTAAGGTACTGAATGGTAGTTGGTTTCACATGAATCTTTATGCTCTCAATACAAGAACATGAGGGAACTTGCAGCAAATACAGAGTCTTAAAATCTAAAGTCTTAGCTAAAAGTCTCTGATCTTGAGATCATGAGATACATCTATACTTCAGTACATACATATATGAACGTCAAGAAATGCCAGTGGCTGGAAACTGGAACTAGATAAATTCAAATAAGAAATCAGGCACAAACTATGATTAATCACTGAGCAGTGATTCTTAACTAGGGTATAATCTTGTTCCTGTAGATATGTAAGGCGGGCTTGAGATGTGTGGAGGTTACCAGCCTAAATACCAACATCCCACACCAGGATGGCATCCAAGGCTGCCTTACATATCTACAGGAACAAGATCACAACTCAGAATACAGACCCAAAGATATTACTGACCTTATACAGTTCATCCTCACACACAAAAATTTTACTTTTAATAACCAACACTTCCTCCAGATGATGGGAACAGCTACGGGCACTAAAATGGGCCCACAGTATGCCAACCTTTCTATGAGCCACCTGGAAGAAGACTTCCTCAACAACTGAACCATCAAATCCTTGCTATACTTAAGATATATCGATGACATCTTCATCATCTGAACTGAAAACCTACAATCTCTAATTGAGTTCCATCAGAAATTCAACAATCACCATCCCAACATCCAACTTTCTCTAGAATACTCCAGCACCAACATCTTCTTTTTAGACACGATGATCAGTATCCAGAATGATAAAATACAGACCACGTTATACAAGAAACCCACAGACCCAACATACATATCTGCGCAGAACCAACAATCGCCCTAAACACACCAAAAAAGCTGTGATATACAGGCAAGCCCTCAGATACCACCGAATTTGCACTGAAGAGAACACCCAGGATTGCTACCTCACCGATCTTAAAAAGGTTTTCACCCAACAAGGACACTCCTCCAGAGAGACAGATCGCATGTTTGAAAGAGCCACCTGGATACCACATGAAGAACTGCTGTAGTACAGAAACCGCCCCCTACAAATCGCACACCGCAGGTTATGACATAACACCCTTCCCTCAAACCTGTACAGAAAGTCCTCAAACAACTGCAACCCATACTAGAAAGAGACCCTATTCTTGAAAAGATCCTCCCAGAGCCACCCATCCTAGCCTTCAAATGAGCACCAAACCTCGCTAACCTCATCACCAGAAGCAAACTTCCTCAAGCCCAGAACACACCTAAAGGATCCAGACCATGCCTTGACAAGAAATTCAAAACTGCCAACACATCTCCATCACCCCCACAATTACTACACCCCACAGAGCCATCAACATTCCTGGATCTTACATCCAAAAATATAATCTCTCTCATCCAATGCACCAAATGCCCTGATGGAAAATACATAGGAGAGACCAAACAACAACTGCGCACCAGAATGATGCACGCCGTAAATCTATCAAAGCCAGGAATACCCAATTACTGTGGGGGCACATTTCTCACAATAAAACCATTCTCTCTCCAATCCCTCAGTCCTGATCCTCAAAAGAAACTTACAAGACACTTCCCAGAGACAAGCCTATGAACTCCACTTCATCAACCTCCTGGATATTAAAAATCATGGACTAAATATAGACATTGGATTTATGACACATTATAACCTGCCTAACATCCGACTCCTCAGGTACCTCTTCACTATTCATCCCCTTCTCTCTCTTCCCCTGCCCCCCCACCCAAGCCTGTCTTTCACCCATTTAAGTAAGGAAATCATAAAAGCAGCAAAATATTTATAAAGGAAGAAAGCCTTTACCTTTCACTGATTACCTGTCTGTATGCACACCAGCCCAGCCTCTGGCTTCTTTACTTTTCACTGCATCCAGGAAGAGCACACACCAACTGCTGAAACTTCCTTAGCCTGACGAAGGGTTTTTGAACCCAAAAGCTTGTTTAATAATTGTTTTCTAACTATTTAAGTTGGTCTAATAAAAGATACCAGATTCACCCAAAGAACCTTGTCTGCCTGTGTTCTTAGACCAACACAGCTACAGCCCACACCCCTGAGATCTGAAATAGGAATCCATACTGTTAAAAACAGTCTGACTGCTGGTGTTGGCTGTAGCTGTGGTGGTATAAGGAGACAAGGATCTTTGGCATAAACAGACAAGGATGTTTGGGTAAATGTGATATCTTTTATTAGACCCACTAAATAGTTGGAAAAATTGTTCTTTGCAAGTTTTCAGGCCCAAACACTCTTCTTCAGGCATGGGGAGAGTCTGCTGGTGTTTTGTGTTCTCCATGGTGGAATAGAAGTCAATATGCAAAATGCAGGTCTGTGAAAATGCAAATGTGCAACAGTGAAGATCAGAGGTGATAGGAGACAATAGGTGTGAGACAGGTAGGTGGGGGGGAGGAGGGAATGTTGACCTAGTAAAAGAATGTAGCTGGTAAAAATGTAGAGAGATCAGGTCACCTGGGTTTACCAGGTGCCAGGCAGGTTATAACGTGCCATAAATCCAATGTCTACATGCAGTCCATGATTTCTAACTTGCTAGGCTCTTTCTGAGTTCTTTGCAACAGAAAATTTGCTCTATTATTTTTGCGTAGTCAAAAAAAAAAAGTGAAAGCTAAGACCTAGCATTTTCTTAGGGGAGCTTGGAGTCTATCCAGGAGTGCCTCAAAACTATCCAGGGGTTTCCCGAGACCTTACGTACAAACAAAGAGCACAGAGCCAAAAAAGCAAGAATGCAGGTAGTTACAAACAGCTGCAGTTCAAATGAGAGAGAGAGATCCTTGGCCATAGGACATGGAGGATGACTGCATCATTGTTCCCAAATTCAAATCCAAACTTTATGCAAAAAGATTCAGAAACCACTGTCATCATGAGTTTTGTACATCATAATAGCTATGCATATACTTCACTATTTAACTGTATTTTATTTATGTGTAGAATAACCTGCATAAAATGTACACCTGCATGATATAATGGCAATATAGCTGAGAGCAGATATATTCTGTGAAGTTCTTTTTCCCTATTAACAGTCCACTAAATTCACAGTAAGACTGGATCTGATCAAAGTTGTTAATGAGGATGTATTCCAGAATGATTAGTGTATCATATAGGTTATTTCTCCATGAGTGGAAAATATTTCCTCTCTCTCATGTAAGTAATTACAGAAAGAGAAGAACCAGAAAGAGAGTGAGACTACATGCGATTTAAATTAGGTTTTCTTATTTTTTATAAGGTCTTAAGCAATTGTATTTGGATTTATAAAAATGATCTACCCCACTGCAAATGCCTGTAAAAATCAGGTAAAGCCTTTTTCACAGATAAAATAAATGAGATCATACTTGCCCAATGATTGTCTTGCATGATAGGTGGGCTGGAAATAAATGTGTACTTCCAAATGCAGATCTGATTAGTAGATTGACAGTTTCCATTTTAGTCTGTATGGAAACTTTTAGTTGCATCAATTAATGACTGGAAAAACATGTCATCCATAACTCAGCATTGGTCAACCCATGTAAACAAAGAAGGAAACTTGATGAATTATAATAGGAGGTGCCTTGTCATTTTTTATTCATCAGAAGTTACTCCTAGTGCCAGCTTTCAAATGGGGACCTGAAACATTTGAAGCCAATTTCTACTCAGATTTTATTGGTGTCCCATAACATCATGTTCTTTTAAAATGATGTGCAGGTGCTTTGTACATATGACTAATGTCATTTCTGTTTTGCATGCTTCATCGCTGTGTGAAATATGACCACAGCTGTACCAATGTTAAAAATAAAAGCAATGGTTTAATCAAAATCATATTAATTATGATTTAATATGAAAAGAAAATATGAAAAGAAAGATTACCTGCTTTTTGCTTCATTGATAAACATAGATAAAAGAGGGGGAAAAGACAATATCATTCTGTGTGTGTGTGTGTGTGTGTGTGTGTGTGTGTGTGTGTGTGTGTGTGTGTGTGTGTGTGTGTGTGTAACAGAGTAGGAAAACTGTAAGCCAAATCTCAAAAGCAGAGATTAAACTGGAATCTGAAATTGAAGAGTAAACAATGAGTCTTCAGTTCTAAAGCTGGAGTTCTAGGTAAGATACATCAAACAAAATGTACTGCCACTCATGAATGATATTATCTACAGAAACCAGCAGCACCAGGGGAGAGATGGTACAGCCAAATTTAGGATATCATGACAATTATTAATATTATATTTTAAATGGTTTAATAATTGTTATTATAATTTTTTTAAATTCACTCACTTGTGACCAATCTCATGTGCAATGGTAAAAGCTGAACCTAGGCCAATGTCTTCATTAATGCTGCAGCTCCTTTCAGGCTCGCACATTCCAGCCACAGAGGCCAAGCCTGAATAAACAGAAGGAGACACAAAGGGTCATGCCAAGGTGTTTCAGTCTTAAAAGCCCTAGTTATAAATGCCTGAATTCTTTTTAATAACCTCCACACACAGAAGGAGCAGTTGGCAAAAGGTTAACTTTCTAGTCATTTGCAAAATCACTGGGGGGAATTTCACTTTGCCGGCTAGACATTAATATTTTTTGAACTGCAGTCAGTGCTGGAAAATGTCTAGACTAGGGGTTAGATTTATAAATTTTACTTCTGGTAACTTGGGACCACCTAGTAACTTGAGCCAGGAGAGGGAATTCAAGAAAGCATTTCTATTTTAACATTCCTGAGGCTGCAGAAAGCAAAATGTATCCACATTATTTTTCTAAAGAAATCTGTTTAAGTTTAGTGGGTTCATAAAAACATACAAGCAAATTTTAGCTGCAAAAAAGCCCCAAGTGGGTTTTTTATTTTTGGAATTTTTATAAAAACAAAACTAAATGCATCAATGGAGGGAAAGGAGACATGTTAATAACAAGCATTCACTTAACCATGGCAGGCTTTTTCATTTATCACCCATTGTCTTCTGAAATTACATCTTCATTTTATTATAAGTTCTGTTTAAAGGTTTTTCAATGCAGAAAGTAGTTCTGCTATGCCATGCACACACTCTTCAGCATAAAAATATCATACAGATTGAATACTATTACAGACTAAATTTACTGCCACTAATGATAAACTCTAACCAGGAACTTTAACCCAGGTATTCTTGTTTGGGGTCTATTATCTGGAAGAAGCATTAACACCCCCTCCAACGGAATTACCTGCAAGTACTCCAAAACAATGACTGGAAAAAGGATAACTGCCATGCAAGGCAAACTATTACCCTTTATGAGAAAAGATTTCCCAAACTATGCTTTTTTTTTTTTTTTTTTGCCTAAAACGCTGTAGGAATAAGGTGAATAGTGGTCACTGGGGAAGAAGGATGAGGTGCCTGAGGAAAAAGAATTGGTCATGAAAGAATTAAGAAAAATGTTTAAAAATTGTTGGCAGTCAACTATCCATAGCCATAATAACAGTAATATTCCAGCTGCCTACATTCCCCTCCTAACTGAATAAGGTATTTTTCAGTTCCTGACTCTGAATGCCATATAGTATCACTGACACTTCTACAGATGATTGTCATGATCTCACACTGACATGCCACATGTCAGTGGTGTGTAAAGTGATCTCTCTCTGTATATTTAAGGCACGATACAACAGCCCCTATTCACACGATTAACAGCTACATGATTAGACTTGTGGCTTTTAATTCTGTATGATGCTTTTAGACTTCCAGAAGACAGTGGAGGCCAAAGTCAGAATTCAGAATCTGAGCCAGGTGCTGAGCCTGTATGTGCAAAGGATGGCTAAGAAAACATCCACTGAAGTCATACAGCAGCTGCAGGCACACTTTGTGAGGGCTACTTTCTTCTACACAACTGCTTGCACAGCTCCTTATGCTGGGATTTTGGAAGGAGAGAAAGATCTGTCTAGTCCTTTTCTCGTGCCCATTGGCCTGCTGCCATATAGGAACCTATGCTAAAGTTTAAAAAAATGAATAGTAGAGCACTGAGGAATAGTTACATATATTTAGTATAACTATCAGGTAAGAGAAAGCTTTCTTGGTTGAATGCTTCTTTGTGATTTTCTCCTTTAAAACAGTGCTAGTGATAATTCTGACACCTCTTCAGTTCTCATCTGCCCACACAAATTTCAGAAACAGTAGCTTAATTCAAATATAAATAATCTAAAAAAGTGTTTGTTGAACAAGCTTTAGTTAAAGTGACCCCACCACCATTTTGAAGCTCAAGATACTGAATACATGAGTGGTTCCCAAGAGCTATTCTAATTAAAATGTCCCACCCCCACCCCAGAGCATGTGTAAAGGTACCCTACTGCATTATTCAAGGTTGCAAAGTTATTTGTTATTTATGTATCTATTAGAAGTAATCCTTGCATGAACTCCCTTTAATAAACAAATTTTCAGTTAAAATCACTAGTGAAATGCAATAATTACAGCAAATAGCAAACACGCCTTTTTGGTGACATACAGCAAGAAAAACAGCTCTCTACCATGACTCCAGTCATGTCCCCCATCCTGATAAGCACACGCTACATTGTCACAGCATGAAGGAGGTTCAGCATTTGCTCTTATTTATGTCACTATGTTACATTTCCACAAGGTGATACAAAAAAAGCATTCTTGATGCTGTGCACTGATGTATGTAACATGGTGGCAATTTAAACCACAAGGTACAATTGCTGTGGTTAGGGCCAGGTACAAATGCTACACTTATTGCACAATAAGCACTCAAAAGCGCTCTACACCTGTAACTGAACAGATGTTTACCGTACATAGACTGCTTTAAACATGGTGGATTCCAGTTTAAGATATACCTGGATATATGTATATGTAGTATCAGACTGCACTTCAGGTTAGAGCTCACTATCAAATGCATGCGCCACATCCCCTTGAGACTTAAGTTCAGCTGCAGTCCCCTGGTGTTCTGGGGGCTCCTCCCTGGGCAGCATGCCAGCCTCAGCCAGAGCTCATCTGGTTCAGGTGAGCACTGGCCCAACCCCATTCCTCAAGGCTGTCACAGAGACAAGACAGAAAAGGCTGGATGGGCTGGATGGGCTTTTTGCCATAGGGGGAAAAAACAGAGACCCCCCCCCCGCACAAGCCTCTTAGCTTGCTGGTTTGTAGTTTTTGGAAGAGCTGATCTGGGCCAGGCCCATTGTGCAGTGGGACTCCCCCCACCCCCTCATCCCCTATCTGGTGTAGGAGGAATAGTGCCCCTGTGGCAGGGCACTATGTGTGCCTGCCACTTTAAGGCTCTGGAGCTGGCAGTCTCCAGATGCCTAATGAGGGCAGCCATTTTAGGCTCAGGGCTGCCTATAAAAACAAGGCAGTTTGGCTGCTGGAGGTCAGGCAACAACACTGCCTGGCCAGAGAGCTGCGGAGTTTCATCCAGAGGTCTGGGAGAGGCTATTAGGGGATGGAGGAGGCCTCATTTTGGGGGGGGGGCACAGACCACAGTGCCAGTGAGGGTGCAGCTTTTGGGGGGCACAGACCCTGGCACCAGTGAGGGCGCAGCCTTTTTGAGGGGGGCAGACCCAGGTGCCAGCGAGGGCACAGCCTTTTGGGATGAAACTAACCCCAGCACTGGAAGGATGAACTTAAAAAGGCCAGGGACGCCTGCTGTGGGGGTGTGCAAGGATAAAGATATATAGATATATGGGGGGGGGGGGTTGTGTGTGTTGTTGCTGGGACTGGCGGGTTGCCCCTGGTTTTGAACCGGTGGCCCCTTTGCTGTGGGGCTGGTGTCCGCACCCCTGGGCCAGGGGGGCCTTGCTCCAGAAAGGAACAGAAAAGGGGGCCACAAGCCTCCATGCACTTGAAGGAAAAGCTAGAGCCTCAGGGTCAAACCCTGTGTGGTGGGTCTGGATGAGGAGGCCTAGCTAGAATAAAAGGGTTCAGGCCATTCTAGGAGAGACCCCCAACATACTCAATAGAATAGGCAGTCTCCCACTTTCATAATAAATTCCAACAAGACATGGCAGGCGCGATTAGAGAGGGACAAGGCTTCCAAGGGCGCCCCACATAAGGTGTGGATAACTAGGAAGATGGCACCAGGGAAGGAGACACATTACAGCCCCCTTGCTGCATGTATCCAGCCTGGCCCCCCTCCCCACCCAGGACCCAAGCCAAAAAATTGGGGAGTCTGCTCATCTGGGCTTGGCATTCTCCAGCAGCTCAGGCAGGCTTTGAGCCCACCTCCTCCCCCAACACACAAAAGGGCAAATGTCTGTTCTGTTTGCTCCCAACCTAACCTAGGGTACTTTGAGTAAAGCTCAAAACTTAGAGCACTTCTGCCTCAGGCTTTCTGAACATCTGTGCCTACCCTAGATGTCATCTTCTTCTGCCTGGGACTCCTCTTTATATTTTTTAAATATATTATAAATAAATATATAAATATATATAAATAAATTATATGGAAATAACAGTAAGTGCTCTCCTCTGATCATTGTTTGGTAAATTTGAATGATCTACTAGGTTTTATCAGCACTACCATGAGAAACCTAATTGGCACCAGTGGTAAAAATTAATCAAGCAAATGATAACTAGCAATAAAGCAAACAGCAAATACCAGCTGAAGTTCCACTTTATAAACTTACCCAATGTTCCACAGGGCTTGTTTTTATAAGTGCAGATATCATATCTGTTGAGAAGAAAAAAACAGATAAATACAAAAGAGGATCCAACCTGTGTGATATTTTATATATTTATCACATTTCTGTTTCTGAGCTCAAGTTGTCAGACCGCAATCAGTGCAATTATGTGCTGCCAGCTGGTGTCGGCATTTTCTACACTCCGGTGTAAACCGCAAACTGCAATACACTCACAACCTCTGGCCTCATGCCAGTGGGACACCTGCCAGTAAGAAAAAAATGGTTAAAGTAGAGCTTTGTAATCACCAGCTCTATAAAACAGCCTACCATGCTGTTACAGAGTTATAGCAGCATATCTTCAGACCCCTACTGCTTCTTCAAGAGACCCACTAGCAACTTCAGTTCTTCTAAACCTACTTATTTTTTCTTACATTAAACATGGCATATTTTAGAACAAATTAGCCACATTAGTTTAAATTTCTACGGTATCAACTCTTATTCTCATCTTTAAAAAAATGAATTCTTGACAGTTGCTGTGAATATTATTAAAAATCAGATAGAGATATTAGATTTTTTCTCTAATTACCTTCAAAAGATTATATCTGCTTTAAAAGTAGTCCATGAAACAATTATATATTTTTTTCAATTTTTTTATCTAGTACATAAAGTTCTGAAAAAAGAAAACTCTCCTCCAACAATCAGTCTCCAGTCAAACAGCATGGTGGAATAAATTATCAGTGTTTGGGGCTTCAGAAGTAATTAAAATGTTTTCTGAAACAGAGCTGATGTACAGTGTAAATAATATAGCCAACATGTTTCTAGGGTTTTTGAACCATTTGAAAGCAAAACAATGAAGATGAGGAGACATGGCTTCTTTGGCCCCGGTCTTTTGACTGCTGTATGCATGAAGACCACTATACCCACGTGGAATCCCAGTGATTATAATGGGGGTCCATCCAACTGAATGTCAAGGCCAGCCTTCATGAGGATCCATTTTTAGGACCAAGGCCAAATTCATTTTTCAGAAACATGTTTGTCCAATTCAGAATTAAGCATCTAGGTCACCTACATAATGTGTAGAATGACAGACAGGTGCCTTCAAAGGGTAATTCAGAAAGCTCCAAGATGTACCAAAGTAGCTGATACTAAATACTAAAGCACAATGCTAAAGTAAGTCTGAAATCCCACCCTCTTAGGAACTTAAGCACCTGACTCAAGCCAGCTGCTATCTCCATTTACTTGCAATTCAGAATGCTTAGTCCCACTGCTGTTCTACTCCTCTCTAGCAAATAATCTAATAGTTACAGCATTTGCCTAGGAAGCAGAAAACCTAAGTTCTAGGCTTATCTCATCCTGATGAAATCTGAACTCAAGACTCCCACTTCTGAGAAGAATGATCTAACCATCAGACTACAGAACAAACTGAGCAGGAAGACTCCCTACACTTCCTCTAAGCTGGGCCACACAATGTGGTCAAGCATGCAAGAAGCATGGGGCTAGAAAAACAAACAACAGGGAGTCCTATAGCCTAGCTTTACTGGAAATGCCTATAATACATCCAAACTTTTCTTTTTTACTTGAATATACCTTTTCCCCCCTAAAATCAGCCCCCTCAAAATTGGGGTCCATGTTTTAAGCAGGAAAGCTGTTTTCTTCCTTGGAAAAGAAGCAAGTCTAGAGACACTGTTTGTGCCATTTAGCTGCCAAGAAAGCAGAGTCCTATCTTAACCCTCTCACAGCCTGTAGTTTGTGTCTGAAGCAGAAAGTGAACTATTGGTAGTATCTTGGTGAGGCTCGTGATGTGAAAACAATACTTTATTTACAGAAACTTATATTAAAAACTGCTTACAGTAACCAGGATTAAAGGTCTTGCTACCACTTTTGCGAAGGTCTAGGGCATGACCTTGTATAAAATAAATTTAAGTCCTCTTGGGAACATAGTGGACACATCTACATGTACAATTAATGTGCTTCAATTTTCTGCACAGAAAATTCAAGTGCATTAAATAGCACTTGGAATGCATCAGCACATGTGCCTATCAGGAACAAATTTGCTCCCAAGAGGAGAAGTTCATTCCAAGGCTTCTCCTGCCTTGCTGTGGCCCCCTGCAGCAGTCAGGGAAAGTTCCAGGCAGAGCCTGGTCTCAATCTCCACAGGGCAGGGAAAGCTGTCCTGGCTCTAGAGTAGGGGCAGGCAATTATTTCGGGTGGAGGGCCGCTTACTGAGTTTTGGCAAGCCATCAAGGGCCTCATGACAGATAAATTTTAATTTTATAAATTTTTTAGGGGCCCCGTGGGATGGAAAGAATGGCCTGGCATGCTGCATCCAGCTCATGGGCCACATTTTGCCCACCCCTGCACTAGAGGCAGCTGCCTTCCAGCCATGTGAAGATTGGGCAATTTCTGCAAGGTAGGAAGAGCTGTCCCAGCTCTGGGGACTGCTGCCTCCCAACTGCATGGAGATTGAGACCAGTCCTAATTTCTGCAGGGCAGAGAGAGCTGTTTTGGCTTTGTGGGGACTGGTCCCAATTGCTCTGCAGCTGGGAGGAAGCTGCCCTGTAGCCAGGACAGCTCCCCCCACCCCACAGAGATCAGGACTTAACTAAGTAGTGGGGGCCCCCTGCTGCCTGGGTGACCAGGAGCAAATTGCTACACATGCGATTCAGCACATTAGTTAATGCACCATTTTTCTAGTACCTGTATGTGATGGAACTAGCAAATGGTGCATTAGACTAAATTAATGTGCAGTAAACACGCACATGTAGCCAGTGATGCTTTACTGCACATTAGATAAGTCTAATGTAAAATAAGTCTACAGTAAAGCATTTCATGTAGATGTACCCAGTACCCAGGAAATGTGGCATCCCAGGAGATAGTATAAGTGAGGCAACTGGCACTAGGAACTTACTGGTGCCACACGTCCTGGACTTACTGTGTCACCCAGTTGGTCACAACTCTAGAAAAATCTTCTTCTACATTCTGTCTATTAAGCATAGGTGGACATTTTATTTGGAGGAGTTACTGTACATGAGAAAATATGGAGTTTATGAAACAACTAAGAGTATGAACCTATAAATAGGGACCTACCTAATTCATAGTTTCATAGTTTCTAGGTGTCCCGGGGAGCTAGAGCAGGACTTACTGGCACCATTGGAGGAACCCGCACAGCACACCTGCCACTTGTTTATACAGACACGGCCGGAAGATGACGTCATCGGGAGCAGGCGGCCGGCGGGGATAAAAGCGGCCGCGGAAGAAAGGAAGGGGGAAGCAGAGGAACTGGGACCGGGTCCAGCAGCAGGAGGGGTAGAGAGCCCCAGTGCGGAGCAGGCTGCAGCTTCCCCAGGGAGAGGGGCGGAGAGCCCCAGTGCAGAGCAGGCAGCAGCTTCCCCAGGGAGAGAGGTGGAGAGCCCCAGGGAGGGGCAGCGACCCACTCTGATGGAGGAGAGAAGAGCAACAACGGCCGGCTGCAGGGCATCGGATGAGCGGAGGTGGGCAATGAGGCAGGAGACGGATTGCAAGGAAAGAAAAGCCAGAAGAACGGCTGATGAGAAACCTTTGGGTTACGGACCTGAAGCTTACGAGACCCCCAGGTTGAGTGCCGGGGCGGTGGCGTGGGGACACAGCCCTGCAAGAGGGGGCGAGGACCCGGGAGAGCCCCGAGAGGGTGCAGTCGGGCGGAGGTCACTGCCAACCAGCCGTGTTTAGAAACCCCTGGGGGGGGGCACTAGGGAGACTGAGGGCCAGATATTGCCCAAGGGGACCTGGGGAGGTCCGAATAGGAGCCTCAGCCGGAAAGGGGCTGAGGAGCAGGGCTTTAAGTTGTTTTTAGGTTTCTTTCCCAGTTAAAAGGGTACCCCAGCAGGAACAGCTGAGGTATCACAGTCATGAAGATAGGATCAAGGATACTTTAGAGGGGCACGACCTGTGCTGTGACCCAGGGCCAGGTCAAACAGGACTTAGGAAGGAGAGGACGGGGCAGACTGGCCCGCTAGTAGTACGATGAGGGCAGGTCAGGCCAAGGGGAGCTACCAGCCCACCAATGAGAGGTCTGACCCACGAAAGAGGGGAAAGCACTAGAGGTGGCGTGAGGCCGGGGTACAGGGGTGGCAGAGTCCCACGACGTGGCCACCGAGGGATCCCGTGCCGTGGAGCAGCCACGAACCGACCTGAACTGAACTTAACAGCAAGTCGTGACGGGCAAGAACTAAGGCGGGGACTGGGCCGTAAGAGATCTACTCTGAACCCATAGTGATCCTGTGTGAGCAGCGGCATTCCCCCCTACCGGAGGTGAACCACCTATAGGTGAGGGTCCTAGTCTGGCAGCCACACTAGGGTTGGAAGGGACCTGAGCAGATCATCGAGTCCAACCCCCTGCCATGGCAGGAAAGAGTACTGGGGTCAAATGACCCCAGCAAGGTGTTCATCTAGCCTCCTCTTAAAGACCCCCAGGGTAGGAGCCAGCACCACTTCTCTTGGAAGTTGGTTCCAGATCCTAGCCGCCCTGACCGTGAAGTAGCGCCTCCTGATATCTAGCCTAAATCTACCCTCTGCCAGTTTGTGACCGTTATTCCTGGTCATTCCTGGTAGTGCTCAGGGGAACAGAGACTTCTCCAGTGCCTGCTGGTCCCCTCTGACTAGTTTGTAACAGGCCACTAGATTCCCCCCTCAGCCTTCTGTTGTGGAGGCTGAACAGGGTCAGGTCCCTGAGACTCTCCTCGTAGGGCCTGCCCTGCTGCCCCCTGATCATGCGAGTGGCCCTCCTCTGGACCCTCTCCATGTTGTCCGCATCCCTCTTGAAGTGCAGTGCCCAGAACTGGACGCAGTACTCCAGCTGCGGTCTGACCAGTGCCGCATAGAGGGGGAGTATCGCCTCCTTGGACCTGCTTGATAGTGGTTGCCTCCAGATTTTGCAGTCCCAGAGTACCATAAGGTGCCATTTTTGCAGTTGAGCGTAGTGGGTCGTCCCACACCTTTGAATGTCAGAAGGGTCCCAGCAGTCCCACCCATCTCTAGAAATTGACAGATGAACATTTATCAATCTCCAGGGAGGGGCAAGACCTCCAGGGCTTTGTGGCCAAACAAAGGCATGCAGGGCATGCTGTGCTCTGCCATGAAAATCTCCCTCTCTCTCTCCCCACTCATGCTTCAGGATGCCAGGGCTTCCCGCCCCTTTTTGTGGTTCCCTTCCCCTTGTCCTTCCCCCCCTATTCCCCCCTGCTTGCTGACCATTTTCCTGCTTTTTCACAGGGAGCAGGCTTTATCATAAGAACCAAACTTTTTCATGGGAACATAGCAAATTTGCAGCTTCTGCAAAAATGACAGAATCATGAATTTGGTAGGTCCCTACCGATAAGTGCAGTAGATATGCCTGAAAGGAACTAATTAGCTGATGGGAACAAGCAATAGTAGAGCACAGTATATACTTTCTGCATATATCATAAATTTAAAAAAAGGCTGAAAATTGTCTAAGTACAGATTAGAGCTAAGTACAGATTAGTCAAAGGGCTTTCCCCTCACAGTTCTGCTGGGCTATGAATGCCCCAACTCCACCCACTTGCCAGCCCCCCCATATGTCAGTCATGGGGGTCAGTGGGGGTCAGGAATTGACCTCCTGCTCTGTCCCGCCCCACCAGGGTCTGCATAGTGGGAGTATAAACCCCCAAGGCTAACACAGTGGGTGAGGATGGGTGAAGAGTTGGAGCTGAGTTGTTTGCAGTCCAGCAGAGCCATGCTGTTGAAAAGAAAGCCCCCACCTCAGAGGCTCTCTCTCCTACCTGCTGTGTAGACCCCATCTGGTGGGCTGGGGCCAGAGCAAGGTTCCACTCCTCCCCATTACCCACCTCCCCATGGCTGGGAGGGGGGGGTAGTGAGGGGGTGGGGCTAGGGTGGCAGAGTTTTGCTGCAGAGAGGGAAAGCCCCTAAACCTCAGGGAGTTTCCCTTTACCCCCCACACTATGCAGACCCCAGCTGGGGGGAGCCAGCACCAGGGTGGGGGTCTGTTGCCCCCCATACTGCCACTGACAGGGCTGGAGAGGCTGCCTCCATTCTCTGACAGTCAGGGGTGGGGCCTCCTGGCTTAGCTGCAGCAGACAAGCTGGGGCAGAGGCTAGCTCACCCAACCTGCAAGTGGGGGGTTAGCAGGGACTGCAATGCATCTTGGGATTCAGGGGGACTGAGACCTAACTTATGTCAGGAAGAGATCTGGGGCAGATGTTCAATAGACTGACTGGTTTAACCTAAATCAGTTACAGCCCTCTCCGGGTTTATCTTAAACCAGTTTCAGGCATTTTGAAACTGATCTATATACACCAGACTTCTGGTCTGTTACAGGTTTAAACTGGTTTCCAATTACTTATATGGTTTATTAGTAATTTCTGTCTCTAGCCAGAAGTGTAAGCAGGCAGAACTAACATGAGAGAGATGTAGACACATGACACATTTAGTACAAATACAGTGACTTAATGCGATAGTAAAAGTGGAACAAACAAGTGATGCACAGCCTTACTCTGGGGTAAGTCACCCCATTTCAAGACAAGGACATCCTTCATACAGTAAGTAATAACTATATCCAGTGCAAGTTAAAATGATGTACTAGTTCTGTATCCACTTTCCGAGTCAGTTTCATCTAGGGGTGGCCACTTGTTAAATGAAAACTGGGTCTATGCCATCTAGTGACAAGGTATGGGAAAAGCACCTACTTCAGCCATCTTGGAAAAGTACCAGCTGGGGGGAGGGGCACAAATTGAGGGGGCTCTGATCCAAGCACCCTCCCCTCCAGCTCAGGCCAGACAAAACCCAGCCAGCAGCTCAGTGCTGTTCACTTCCCTCTCCCCCCATACCCCTCCCTCCATGCTGACACCCCCGGAGCTGGGAGTGGAGGAGGGGCTGGGAAGAGGGGTGGTTCAGCTGCCTCCTCAGAGGCTGATGGAACATCCCCACCTGCTGGCCAGGAGGGCCGGTCCAGGCAGGCTCAATCCCCCACCACCCAACAGGCAAACATCTGTTGGGTTAGGAGTGGGGCACTCTAACTCATGGCGCCATAGGTTAGAGCAGGGGCCTGAATGTCTGTCTGCACCCTGTGTGTCCACTCTTTGCCAGAACAGATTCACTATAGATTCAAATCAGGGCCAAATAACTCTATAGTAATTGTGTTGGTGTCCAGACCCAGAGATCCACAACAATGTAGGCACTAGGGAATATTACAAAATCACCTGAAAGCACCCCCACTTATAGTAAATTACTTTACCCATTAAGCAGCACATGTGAACAATGTATGGTACTGAGGTAGCTGGTGTTAAGCAGGGGTTTTGAAGGACATACATTTCTTGTATGTAGATGTTAAGTGGGGGAGTGGGAAATAATTGTAGCTGGGAAAAAGTGAGAAGCAGACACTGTAAGGAGAGGCGAGACCGTCTTTGACATATACCTGAAAGATGGAATTTGCTGTAAGATTAACTGCAGAGCAGTATGTCCTACTCAACTTCAGGCATCAAGGACAACAAAAAGTCCTTTTTCAGATATGTGGGGAGCCGGAGGAAAAGCAAGGGCAATGTTGGAACCCTGCTAAACCAGATG
>NW_017728909.1:42935750-42983046 GCF_001723895.1 Crocodylus porosus
TTGGATGCTTATCTTGCTGGGATCCTATGACCCCAGCTGACTTCCTGCCCTTTGGGCAGGGGGCTGGACTTGATGATCTCCCGAGGTCCCTTCCAGCCCTAATGTCTATGAAATCTATGAACTGAATCAAGTTTCATTGGAGAATCAGATTGATTGCCAGGGAACCAAATTAAGACTAATGTCTGGTTAGACTTCTGTACTGACTGTATTCAGAGGAAACACAGCCAAGTACTAAAATAATTAATTCTCCTTCCATTTCAAGAAAAATGCTGTACATTTTAAATATGAACTGAAAGTGGATTTTTTTCCTATTGACTCTTATTTATAGGGGTGCACCAATAGAGATTTTTTGAGCCGATACCGATGGCCGATTTTAACAAGCCATATTAGCCGATACTGATCCAATTGCCAACATGCAGCCCAGCAGCTTGGACAGCAGTGTCCAGCTGGTAAGTCTGTTGTGGAGGAAGAGGCAAAAGGGGAGGGAAGGGGCTTGTGGGGGGAAGATCAAGGCCCCTATGGTGAGGAAGCGAGTGGGGCTGGGGTAGGGGCAGGGGCAGGCACTCCATGGCCAGAGTAGGCAGGGTGCAGGATGGAGCCATAGGCAGCTTATCTGGGGGGTGCAGGAATGGAGGAACAGTTCTCACCACCGCATGCACCCCAAGAGGGCACGGGTCCCACCCCAAGCACAGTCTGGCCCACCCCCTCCACCAGGAAAAGCCCAGCACCACCCCTGGCCCCAGCCTGCAGCAGCATCTCACCCTCGCTCTGCGCACAGATCCAGGGGTATATGCCCCCATGCCCTCCCAGGGTACGTGCAGTGGCAGGAGCCCCTCCCCCCCACAGTGCCTTATGGACAAACCGCTCACAGCATCGTCCCACACCCTGGCTGTGCAGCACCTACCCCAGCCCCAGCATCAGTGCCAACCTCACTCCCTCCCTCACTGCAGGGGTCTTGGTCTGCCCCCTCCCATACCCCTCCCCCACAATAGACTTACCAACCAAACACTGTTGGCGGCACCTCTGGCTGCCTGTTTGCTGCGCTGTAGTTGAACTCATGCATGGCGCATTTATTAGTGACATTATCGATCCCAAAAAGCTGATAGCCAATAATGTCAATTTTCCTTATATTGGCACCAATACAATATGGGACCGGTGTATCAGTGCACCTCTACTTATTTATTCTAGCCTTGTTTCTCATCATCTCAAATTTTGATTTAAGCTCTTCATACCATGGATTGTCTCTTATCATGTATTTATTCAGTGCATAACACAACTGGGCTGTCATCGCAGTTGAGGCCAGCAGGCATGGCCATGATATAAATAAATAAATACATCTGATTCACTCCACTATTATGCTCTTCTCACCCATTTCTTCTGCCCTTATGCACACTCCAGACTTTTCAGGGGGAAGTCTATCAGTCTCATACTAGTAGACTTTCCCCTGCAAGGCCATAGTTTATGTGAAATCTGGCCCCATCAGTTTAATTTTTTTTTTAATTCAAAAACTCAAAACAAAAAATAATCAGTTTAAAAAGTCAAGTTCACCTAGTTGCAACACAAAACCATTAACTGGCCTAGATTTGTTGAAAAGGATACACTCTGAGTTCAGAGAATTCACAAATCTCACAGAACCATTAGATCAATCTGTCCCATATTTCAAAATTACAGCAAGTGAAAGCAGGTATATCTTGTCTAGTTTGGAGGTTCACTGTGAATATTTTGTGCACCCACAGTTTGGATGCACCAAAACACATTGCCTGCATTTTACAGAAGCAAATGCAGCCCTTACTTTAAAGAATGCATAGACAAAAATTCTTAGCATATTTAGACAGCTTTTTTGTAAGGATTAACATTGTATAGAGTACTCATCAGCTCATCATTTTTGCAACATTTTAGCCATACATATGATGTGCATAGCTTACAAATAACAATACCTTTTATGACACTGAATCTTTTCAATTTCTTTCTAAAAGCTTCACTATAGCATTTGCTTAGCCTTAAGAAAGTGGTATACCACAACAGCATTTTGCCTTAAAATAAAGTACACGTCTTTATTTGATTTCTTCCTCAAAAACCTCAAAACCAAAAGAGCTATTTAAACCAAGGAAGGCAAAGCATATTATACATGCTACATATCACTCAACAAAATTAGCTTTTTCTATTATTAGTGTTCCATATCTTTTAAAACTGTCTGAGACAACCAAAGTCTGGCTTTACAGGCAGTCGTCAACTTACGGCATTTCAACTTATGGCAATTCTCACCTGCAGCGCTCTGCCATTTATACCTGTGTTATTACTACAGTGCTGGATCCTCGCATTTATGGCACTACAGGGAAATTTGCAATGAGAAAAAGAGGGCAGCAAAACAAACATCCCTGGATCAGTTTCTCCAAAAGCCATCAAGTGGCCCTAAGTCTCCCCAAAATCTCCCCAAAGAAGCCCTTCTGAATTCCATGACACTGATGAAGGTGTTCCTTCACCTTCTGATTAAATAAAATTTTATGTGGTTACTGTATTGCCCTGTTTAATTGATTTATATATAGTACACTTTAGAAAGCTTTGTACTGTACAGTGTATATCATTTATACTTGTTTAAATAGTGTTAATGGTTGTTTCTATAAGCAGTCGGGCATCGGGCCCTTGGTCAAGAACATAACCCCCTATTATAACATTGTTTCTATGGGAAAATCAGATTCAACTTACACCGTTTCGACGAACAGCACCTTTTCCAGGAACATAACCCGCTGTAAGTGCAAGGACTGCCTGTGACACTAACATGCAAGTAATATACAGTAATACTGAATGTATACAAATTACAAAGAAGCTGATTTTTAAATACTTTTAAATATATTGTCAAGTCATATTTCACCCAAAAACATAGTCTTTGTAAATATAAAATTCCACAAAACGTAAGTTCAACAAAAATAAATCAATTACATGTTCCTTGAATACTATCACAAAATACTGCAGGACTGCATGACAGAGCTGAAGGGAGAAATAGTGGAATAAGACAGAGTACTCTTACGTGTTAACTTAAATATGCACTAATGGCCGTTAAACCAGGAGTGTCCACACATTAGGGCAGGGAAACATGCTAAGGGCCCTCTGAGTAGCTTAGTTTTCAACCTTTTTTCACTTGCAGACTCCTCTGGAAATTCCCAATGGAGTTGTGGACCCCTTTGAATTGTACGTGTAGATTTTCACATACTTTTGAATGATCATAGTACTCTTTTATGCGCCCCTTAGACATAGTCTGTGCACCAACTTTTTAAGGCCGCACACCCGCCCAGAGGTATCAGGGCAGTGCAGGACATTTACCAGAGGTAAGCTCCTCACTCCTCAGGCAGTGGCTTCTGCCCGAGGTGAAGCAGAGGTGGTGGCAGAGACTGGGGCTGAGGCACTGGGAACTGCTCCGGCTGGCTTTTTTACCTTGTTGCAGCTGGAAATTCTTGCCGCCACCTCTTCTGCTGCATCCGCTGTGTGCCAGGACATTCATTTAGTCACCTGCTGAGCAGAGGAGGAGTTCTGGGGCCCCAGGAAGGGATCAGGGGGCCCCAGAACTACATCCTTCAGTGGGTCTCCAAAGATTGTGGGCCAGCCCTGCATGTGATTTCCCTCTCATACAAGTTTTAAACCACTGTAAGTTTCTATTTTTTAATTAAGTCACTGCTGATTTGCAAAGGCATAGATAAAAAGAAAATATGGGCCTATAAACACCACAGAAGGAAACCATTGCAGGTAAGCAGTTCACACGACTTCTAGTGGTGCACAAAACTATTTTACTGCTTTATTTTACTTTTTTTTGGCACAATGTTTGAGTAAAGCTATTTAATTTAATATGCAAGTACTTATAAGAGTTTCTTCAGCTATACATGCTTAAGTACTGGGGTTATGCTGGTATCTGATTTTGTGTGAGGGGAATCCAACCCTACCCCTCTATGTTTGTGACAACTGACAATTTTAACTCTTAAATCTGTTCATGAATGTATTATACCCCATAAACACAATACCTTACTGCTTTCCTCGAGATGCATTGCAGAGCCCCACCAGGCTTATTCAAACAATATATAAGAGTGCTTAAGCAGAACTCAATTACTATTCAGGTGGTCATATGTTTGTTACACTATTAACGGGAAAGGATTGAAGCAGTGCACTCCTGGATTGCTACACCTTAGAGGGAATGTTGCCTAAAGGTAAGAATCCCCCTTCCCACTCCAGGTGCTTTCCAGCCCCCAGGGCTCACCCCTGGCCATTGGGACTCCTTTCCTGTACCCTTCCTCCGTCCCTTAAAACTCCCCCCCCTCCCTCCTTGCTGCCCCATCCCCATCCCCTGGCTTGCCTGTATTGCAGACACTGTCCCAGGGGAGCAGGCAGGGAAGGGGAACCCTTCTGCTCAGGCACTGCTGCTGGGAGCTGCAGGGCAACCCAGGCACAAGCTTTGAGTGGCTACAGCAAGAAGGGCCTGGCAGTGGTGAGGGGAAGGTGGCTGCTTCTTCCCTGCACCCAGAAGCAGCAACATCTCCCTAGACACCATCACTGTCACCACTACCTCTGCCACTTGTCATGGGTGGGCAGGTCCAAAAGTAGAAGCGGGGTGGCCCAAGATCAGGGCTGTATGTGTGGGTTCCGGTTGGCCTGCTCCAGTTGAAGTGGGTTCAGAGTGGGTGCAGGGGGGCTGGGCCAGGGCTAGGACTGTGCACACAAGTCTCCACGAGCCTCCATGGAGCCAGGGCTGGTGGTGGCAGCAGCCAAAGGGAGCCTACACCTCCTGAGCTGCTTAGAAATGGAGTCCAGCTGTGGAAATGTCCAAATCCCACTGTGGGCCAGGTGGGACTGAGGGACCCACCACAAGCTGGACAAAGTGCCTCCACATGCCATATTTTGCCCACCCCTAGTCTAGGGGCAGGTCAGAGCAGTGCATGTTACAGGATGCATTAATCCTTAAAGGGTGACTGCTCAAAGAACGTGCTAATTTTAACACCAATTAAAATTAGCATGTGCTAAGCGTAATGTGTAACAAGGCCCTAAGGGAATTTAAAGATGACTGAGGAAAAGGAAGAGAAAAAGAACACGAGTCAATGATGTCTTAGTGTAGCAAAAAAAGAAACATTATAGTGAGAACTGGATTTGTTTAGTCAAGAGAAGAGAAGATAAAGGGGTCATGAAAAAAACTTCAAGTATGTTGCTGCAAAGAAGGGGGCATGTGTTTCATGTCCATCAGGGATAGAACAAGAATCAATTCACAAACATTTCAGCAGGGGAAATTTAGGGTAGACATTAGAAACAACTTTCTAACTATAAGGATAACTAGCATTGTAATAGATCACCCATGGAATGTGTAGAACCTTTGCCTTCGGAGATTTTAGGAACAAGTTAGACAAACAGTTACCAGGAATGGTTTGATCCTGTCTTGGGTCAGGATGGGCTGAATGATCTTCCTATGTCCCTTCCAGTTATATTTCCCATAAACTTATGATTTCTCCCTTGGTCCTCAACCAGCTCCCTCAATTTGTTCCTTTTCTGTTCCTTTTTTCCTCTGGGCAAGAGGAACTTGACCCCCAACCTTCTGTGACATGAAATGTCTTTCCTCTTATATTTACCTGTGTTTCATTATCATAATGTGCATTAGTCTGTATCCAGGAGTGGATCCAGTTATCTCAGAATTCCACTTGTTTCCTGTTCAACAAACTCAAGCTTTCCTAATCTTTTTCCTGATCTCTAAATAGAGTCAGCCAGGAAAACCACAGCAATTGCACAATTTAAAATTTAAAATTAAACCAAATTTAAACTAAAAGGTAGTTGGGCTTAAAGCTAGAAATTGTATGTGAATCCACATGCTGGCTCTTGTTCTGAAGTTAACTTACTGATTTAAAATTCATTGGGAATCTTGGGCGTGGACATGAAAATTATAATCATGAATTCATAAGTGATTAGAAAAATTATCTTCAGCTTAACTGGTTATACTTCACATTTCACGCTGTGTCCACACAGTAACTTATAAGCATGTGTGGCATAAACCCACAGGGAGAAAGTGTAAAGTTTTGGCACTGGATTCTTACTCAGTATACCAATGATATGCATCCTCTAGACTTGCAAACAGACCCAGGCTAAGATCCAGAATGACATGGATAAACTCATGTGCAAATCCAGAATTTTTAAAATGGGGATGCAGGTGCAGTAACTGATGCTGCAGGGGTGGCTGCACCCCCTGCTCCCAGACTTCTGCTCTCTCCTCAGGGCAGGCAGACTATGCTGCAGGAGCAGTAGTCAGGGACATTTTCTTCAGAATCCTGCCCTCCCCACTTTCAGCACCCCCTTCCTTCCCCTCCAGGTTCAGAAGCACCTCCCTTTTGCTCCCTTCCTATTGCCCTTCTTACCCTTCCTACTTATGCCTCTGAGAGCAGGTAGACCCATATACTGCCATGGCTGTCCCAGCTACTCCTGCTCTGGTACCACCAAGGCTGGAGAGGTTTCTATGCAGAGAACCAGGTTCAGCAAGGGACACTAATGGTGATAGGTAGGTTCCCCTGTCCCTACATCTGCTCCCAGGCTGGTGGGGAACACCAAGGGGGGTTGGGCAAGGAGAAGGAACCCACATGCCACCACCACCATTGCTGCTGAACCCAGTTCTCTATGCAGCCTGGCTGGAGCATGGCAGGACTAAAAGAAAGTCCCTGACTGCTGCTCCCACAGTGTGAGATAGGGGATAGATAAACTGGCAAGATGGTCTATAATTAATCGTAAGAAATTAAACAAGTAAAAGTGTAAAGTCCTGTACTTGGGATGCAATAAATTACATGCACAAATACAGACTGAACAGTGAGTGGCTAAGGTTGTATTAATAGGAATTTCACTTGCAAATAAAGGGAAGTGATTCTTCTACTCTATTCAGCACTGGTGGGGCCACACCCGGAGTAGTTTGTCCAGTTTGGGGTCGCCCACTTCAAGATGTGGACAAACTGCAAAGCGTCCAGGAGAGAGCAACAAAAATCATTAAAGGCCTGGGACTTCTGAGGAAAGGTTGAAGGAGCTAGGATTATTTAGCCTGAAGAGAAAACTAAGGCAGAATTTGACAATCAACTAAAGAGCAGTTGTAGGCTAAGAAGATATTCAGGGAGGTTAAGGGGAGGTTAGAGTGCATTAAAAACAGCCACCTGATCTAAGGTCAGTCAGAACAACGCAGGGGCTAGCAGAGGTGCAAGCAGCATCTGTGGTGGGAATAAGGGGTGCAGGTGGTGTCCAAGGAGGCAGATCAGAGGTAGGCAGGAGCCATAGGTGCAATCAGGTGTGTCCATGGGGGAATAAGTGGAGTGGGCAGGCCTGGTCTGCAGGAGGGATTGGGGGCAGGCAGATCCACAGGGGTTGCTGGGATCCAAGAGGCTTTAGCTCACAGCATCTCTAGGGGGTTTGGAGGAAATTGGGCTATTTTTAGCCCCCAACCTGCCCAGTGGACCTACACCTCCATCCCTCCTGCCCCTCCCCCCACCAACACTTACTTGCTTGGCTCCTGTCATCCACAAAAGCTGATAAAACTAGAACCTGCGGGGGGAGCCAAGAGGCTAAAAATAGCCTGGTGCCAGAGGGTGGGTAGGAAAAGTGCAGCCCTGGGGCTCGGGCCAGCAGCTGGGCTCTCAGCCCTGGGGCTATGCAGGTAACTGTGCAAGTTTCCCTCAATTTATGTTGGTTCTGTATATGTGAATTTGCTCTTAATGCAATGACGCTTTTTATACCCAAAATTAGTTATATGTGAAGTAAATTCACTCTTATACGATTAGCATGGCGCCACCTCCACCCCTGAGCAGGTAAGTTTGTCAGAGGAGGGCAAAGGGCTACGGGGCTGGGACCCCACTCACCTCAGCCCCTGCTGCAGCTGCTCTGGGAGCAGCCGACACCAGCTCCCTGCAGCCGCTGGGCTGCGCTATGCCCTGAGCCCCCCAGGGCTCCACCTGTCCCCATTGTCCATAAGGAGAAGCAGAGGCCCAGGCCTGCAGCAGGGAGCAAAGCAGAGGGAACTGTAAGTGGGTGCAGGGTGTGGGATGAGGGGGCACAGCTCTTGTTGCTACATGCAACCCAGGAGGGCTGCGGGCTGGAAGGCTACACTGGGCTCTTCCCAGGGGGTGTGTGCCCCCAGATCTGTCCATGGGACATGAGCAGGCTGGCACTGCAGGCTGGGGCCGGCACTCAGTGGCAGTGCTGGAAGGGCTGCTTGCAGGGGCTACAGCAAATTTTTGGGTGGCAGTAGCCCCACTCCCAGCACTGCCACCCACTCTGAGTGCTGGGAAGAGCCCAGTACCACTGCGGGCCCCAACTGGCAGCAGCAGTCTGCTCTCCTCCCATGCACACATCTGGGGGCACATGCCCCCCCGGAAGAGCTTGGCACAGTTCCCCTGTCCACAGCCTTCCCAGGGTGTGCGTAGCAGCAAGAGTGACACCCCCCACACCCCGCACCTATTTACACTTCCCTCCGCTTTGCTCCCTGCTGCAGCCCCAGGAATGACCAACAGGCTGTGCCGCACCCCTTCCCCCACCCCTTTCCTAGTCCCAGCCTTACTCCCTCCCTCCCTCCCCACTGTGGGAACGTATCCCTATTCCTACAGTATAAACTGGGTTCCCTTTATGCAAATTCGATTCATGTGCAGTTTTCTGGGAACACATATACCACATAAATCAAGGGAATCCTGTACTGAAGTTCAGTGCACCAATCTAACCTAGATCAGTTAAGTTTGAGTGTACTTGGATCCAGGTCTATCTTAGACCAGATTCTGCCACTTTTAGACTGGTCTATGTTCACGGTACATCTGTACTGTTATGGGTTTAGACTGACTTCTGATCACTGAGACTGGCTATGATGTAAGGTCTGCACCTTGGCAAACTAAGTTAGATCAGGTGGCCATTTTAACCCAATCTAACCTCCCCACATCGTTGGCACTTAACTGTAGAGAGGACAGAGATGGGCTTTTCTTTGTGGCTGTAGGAGACAGGACTGGGAGCAATCGTCTCAAGCTGCAGCAGAGGAAATATAAGCTGGAATTTAAGAGGAGCTTTCTGGCTATGAGGCTGGTCAAGCAGTGGAAAAGGCTACCTATGTTGTAGAATTTCTATCCTTGGAAATTGTCAAGAACATGTTGGTCAAACACTTTAGCTGGGATGGTTTACACAGGAATGATCCTGCTTTGAACAGGGGACTAAACTTGAATACCTCGTGACATCCTTTCTGACCCTACTTTCCTATGATACTATGATCCTCTTCCACAGATCTAGGTTCTATTATTTTGTTGCTTTCCCATCACCACGCCAAAATTGAGGTGAAGTTAATGGATAAGATATAGCTAAAGCTGGACTAGAAACAAGTTTCTATGTCTGCCTCAAGTACACTGCTAATGTTTGTACCATGTAATTTTGGCAGCTAAGCAATGGAACCTTACCCTCAAGGGCATTGTTATATGTGAAGTAAACAATTGATAGGTAATCACAGATAAATGTTCTTATTCCTTAATTGTGATATGGGACACATATCAGCTCCAAGGGTTTTTTCATAGCACTGTGTTCCCAGGACAAGTGCAGAATTATCCTTGAAAAACAGCTATTCAAAAGAAGTAGATTGCTCATGCTCCATTATACCCTGAGACCTAAGGCATAGAGAACCTTTCTGCTATCCCTCCCCCCCAGAATGAAATTAAAATTTTTTCTTAAATTGCTGTTTTCTAGTTAAGAAGGTTGATAACTGGAAGATGGCAAGCAAGCTGAGTGACCATGATCATTGAAATGAGAGAGTTTATGATCCTTGATCCTACGGAAAGAAGAAAAGAAGAACAGCAAAATAACAAATTAGCTTTCATAAGAGTGGAAAATAACAAACTGGTAGGCACTATCCCATGAGTGGCAAATCTATGGGAAGGATACCAGAAGAACTGGTTGTTAAAAACATAACAAGGGCATAAGAACATTCTATCCTGATGCAAAGACAAGACAGAGAGTCTGGCTTGCTTACACAGTAACTCATCAAAAACTTGAGAATTTTTTTAATCTAACAAAAAACAAAAACTTAGCCATACTTCTCTTAAGATGCAAAAAAGTATGCTACCAGCATACAGGGACAAAATCAGGAAGGCCAGCAAGGGTCATGTCAGGTAATAAAAAAGCATTCCATAAATACGTCACAGGAAGACCAAAGAAAGTGTAGGTCTCTTACTGAATGTAGAGCAGAAGTTAACAGCGGACAGTGCAAAGACAACTGAAATCGTTAATCTTTTTTTTTTTGGTCATTTCACTCTTCATAAAAAAGGTCAACTATCTAATGATAAGCACAGTTAGTGGCCAGGATAGAGGAGGTAAATATAATCAGCCTACAATAGGAAAATAACAGTTTAGTGATTACTTAGGGATATTTTCAAAGCAGTAGGGCTGGATGAAATGTATCTTAGAATATTCAAGGAATTAGCTGAAGTAATTGCATTGGCTATTAGCCTTGAGAATCCACTGGGCTTGTTCACACCATGATAGTGGTGTGTCCAGCTAGCCTATCCCTAAGCACTCTTGTCAGAAATGTATTTTGGCATTGACAGCACACAGATAGGCACTGATGAGTGGGAAATGTACATGTAAGCCCCAGCTGGAGCATGCCACCAGTGTGGGACTGGCATTCCTGAGGAGGTCAGAGAAAGTCCTACAAAAATGAAAAAAGGTAAATACAATACCCATTGTTAAAGGACCTACTACATGGTAAGTCCATAAATGGTTGGATAATCAACACAAAGAACAGCCAGCAACGGCTATATGTCAAACTGGAGAGACTATGTTAGGTTCCCTAACTAATAGACACACTGGACACAATAATAGACAATAAATTGCAGTATGTAATTGAGTGTACACTTAATAAATCTGCAAATGACACAAAGCGTGGTAGGGTAGCAGACACTTCATAAGACAGGATTAGAATTCCTGATAAATTGGAAAAATGGGATGAAATAAATAGGATGAAATCCAATAAGGATAAATGCAAAACATACTATACTTTGGTAGAAACAATCACACATAAAATGGAAAGCAACTGGGTAGGCTGAAGTACTGTATAAAAGAACCTGTAGTTACTGTGGACTGCAAGCAAAACAGTAAACCAACAGCATACTGTTTTTCCAAAAAAACTAACAGCATCCAGGGATGTGTTAGCAGGAATGCCATATGCCAATCAGAGGAACTGATTCTTCAATAATATTCAATATTGGTGATGCCTAATATGGAGTACTGTGTCCAGTTTTAGATACCACACTTCAAGAAAGATGTGGACAAATTGGAAAAAAGACAAAAGAAAGCAACAAAAGTTTATTAGAGGACCTGAAAACATGACATATGCTGATAGGTTAAACAAACTAGGTTTATTTAGTCTGGTGAAGAGAAGGCAAAAAAGAGATCTGATAACTCTTCAAGTACAAAAATAACTTTCTAACTATGAGGTCCCTGCTACATATTACATACACTGTGCAATTAACTGGTTAAATAACACAGTAAATTTAGACCAGTCACAAATGCAAAGTAAGACTGGCCACAAGTGAAAAGTAATTATCCCATAACTAACTGGTTAATCATACAATAAATTTAGACCGACCACACATGCAAAGTAATTATCACACCATAAAAATGACAGTCCAGCTATAAAAAGAGCCAACCAGCTATAAGGTTAGTGCTTAAAAATGTATGACAACTCTATAGCAGGTGTCTATCCAGCTTTAATCTGAACATGTAAAAGGACCTTAAGGATGGTCAAGTACTGGAATAGATTACCTGGAGAGGTTCTGGAGTCCCAGTCATTGGATGTTAAGTGCAGATTAGACAAACGTTAACCTGGGGTAGTTTAAACCAGGATGATTCTGCCTTCAGCACATAGGCTGCCTATACATATGCTTGGGGGTTAGGGAGGGGGCGCATTTTAATTAAAGCAGTTCCTGGAGACCCACTCTAACTAGAACACTTCACAGTCATGTGCATTAAGCCCCCACATGTTTAAAAATGGCCACAGGACACTTTATCTAAAGCTCACTCGACAAGGCTTAGACCAAGCACTCCACAGCCATTTTAAAGCACGTGGGGGCTTATACATGTGACTGTGAGGCCACACTGCAGCATTCTAATTAGAACACAGAGAAAACTCGATTAATTAAGTCTGCTCCAACTCATTCTAATTAGAAAATGAATCAGCATGTGTATAGGCAGCCATAGTTAGCCTAGATAACCTCCTGAGCTACCCAGCAGATCTTAGTACAGGAGATGTGATTTCTCTACCCTGAGAACCTCATTTCTTTCTAGGGACAAACTTTTGATGACTAAATCGAAAAAATATTTCTTGAATTTACATTAGGAATGAATTATGTGGAAATTATGAGGACTGACTCTTTGAATTAAGTACAGGAGAAGGGTTTTGTTACAGAAAGCTCCCAACTTCAAAAAGTAAAACTCACCCTAGTGGAGGTAGCAGACAAATGATGCTCTACTCAAATGGATAGGGAGTATAATAATACTGGCCCTGGAGAGATTCAATCTGGATAGTGTTGTTAGAACTATGAAACAGGTTTCCAAGGTTGTGCTCTGCAGTTTGTGGGTTAACACTCTAAGGAAGCTTTTATTGTTGGTATTAATACAAAACTACTTCTTCTTGAACATGCTGTGAATAGTATGCTATGGTCTTGACCTTTTTTCCTTGGACAACCATAAAAGCCCCCTTAAGAGAACTCAGAGCTATGTTCCACTTGTTTAACATGGTAATTAAACTATGAACTTTACTCAGGCTCTGGAATAAGTTCTGCTTTTTACTTCATTTTAGGGTCAATGAGAGTTATAATCACTTCATTCAAGCATTCATTTTAAACTTGAATGATCCCAGCTGGTAGACTGGTTTTGCAATAGCTCTCCTTCTCCTTCGAGATAACATCAAGAACATAGATGATACTCTTCATACCTTAAATACTGTGTGCACCTATCTCTATATTTACTTACATGTCTCTCACATAGGTACAATGAGTTACACGAGTAATAGGGGAGTTATTCCCTTTCAGAAAGGCAACAGGTTTATGAAAGGAAATCAATAGCAGAGACTAAAGTCCTAATGAGGACTCAGATGGTAAACAAGTCTAAGGGGGGGACAATTTATGAGATTCCACTGTCATATAAGTACAAGTTTTTCATATGCTGGTGTGTGACAAATAGAACTGCTAGTGATAGATATATGTTCTCTAAGATGCTATCAGCAATGTGTCCTTGGCCAGCTACTCATGACTACCTGAAAATTGTCTGCTGAGGTGAACTACTAGCAAGTTACGAATACGTGACAGATATAGGGCCAACAGTGTGAACTGGTGATGAATACACCAAGGCTACAGCCAAACGGCCACCTGGTGAGGTGCAAATGAATACATTCCTCCTTAACTATGAAGATAATATATAGTCTTGGTGCTGCCTATCAGAAATTGGACTGTGGAACCTTAAAACATGAATGTTTTGTACAGTAGGCAAACAGGCTCTGAATCCCAGGATGTTTATGTGCGGAAAAGCTGCCTGGTGGGACCACATGCCCAAATTTAGAAGAAGATCTGTATGCATTCTACATCCCTAAAAGGTGGTGCCTATCATGAGAGTCTTGATAAGTGAAGATACAGAACAGGGTACTTCATTCTGCACCTTACAAATATATTTCTACTATAATGAGGAGACTTTTTGCAGAACTACCATATCCATGAGATGCCTGTTGATAAATACAGTGATTTTAGCCACGCCTGTTCAGAGTGGAAATTAAGTCTTATAAGCTGCATTACTTAGATGCGTGCATGTGTCCCAGATATCTGAAGTATACTCTTACTGATGTCTCTGAGGGGCCTGAATTTGGTTGAGGCACTTAATTATGGTTTGGACTCTTTTTTTTGTAGAAGTTAAACTCTCATTGACCTTCCATCTAACACTGCTCCTAGGATCTCTCTGCTTTCAGTTTCAGGAAATGTGGAATTTTTCTGTTAACTTTGAGGTATAGTATAACAAAGACCTATAGGATCACTTGTTAAAAGTTGGTCGTATGTTGTGCTAATCATCTAGGATTAACCAGCCATCAAACTATAGATAAACCTGGATGCTTTAGACGGACTGTCGCTATTGCCAATGACTTGGTAAATACCCTTGATATCATAGAAAGAAAGACTATACATCATTAGTAGCAAGATGTTTCTGCTAAGGATATTATGTATGGATGTACAGATATATAAAAATATAAGTACAGTACAAACCTCATTGTTTGAAATCACACCCCCACAACTAATCAATTTGATTCCATACTAATACTAAGTTCACATAGCAATTCCCATAATTAACACTTTCTACTATCTTTAATTGACTGCAATCCCCTCATTCTGGTGAGCCATTGCCTAAACTCTATTATTCACATCTTCATCACTTCTCAGAGGGACTATAACAAAGCAATATACCTGATTATGAGCCGCTAGTGCTTAGGTAACTCCAGGTAATATAGAACCTTGCAGTGCATCTCTTCAGGAGTACGAGCAACTACGAATACATCGGACCTGGTCTTTGCTGTCTACACTATCATCCCATAAAATATCAAGCCAAGTTCAAAGTCTTGGTTCTTATTTTCAAGGAGTTCCCTGGTCAGAGCTTTAAATATCTAAACAGTACCCTAAAATGAATAACTGCATTTTTCCAACAGACTGGAACTCAACAATAAAATGAAGTTCATCAATGTAGGAGACATAAATTTCTCCTGGGCCTATCTAAGCCTGTGAAATGATCTCCCTCAGGAATTAATGGCTATCACAAACTTTTCACTCTCTGTTTCAATTACAAAACAAATTTATTTGACCCTGGCTCCTCTAACACATACAGAACAGCATAAAATAAAAAACAAAACAAGTATGCAAGCCCCCCTAAGTCACTCTGCTACATACACCTGCTTTTGCCTTTGGGGAGAGAGTTAATTCCACAACAAACATATAAAATATGTTAGTTAGACACTACAATGATCACCTTGAAATAAATATCTATACGTAACAAAGCAGCTGGAGCATCAGAATTGAGACCATCCTGACCTTGAAATGATGGATTAATTTGTTTAGACATCAGAGGTCCAGAATGAGATACCAGCCCTGTTCTTTGAAATGAGAAAATAATCCCCTTGTATGCTAAGAACACCAACTTCAACACTCAACAATATATCAAGAGAAGGGTCCTTCAAAGTATATAAATGACTCAAAGAAAAGCTAGCTTGCTTATTATTGATTTTAAAATTGCATAATTTTAAATTAAAAGATAATCCAATTTGATTGTAGATTGCTTTCCAACCTTTCATGTACTCATGTCAAGCCAGGTGTTGCTTACAAAGCACTGGATATACTCTGCAGCTTTTCTTGGTTCAGCAAGACATGTAAGTTCATCCATTCCATGGCAGAATTATCTTCTATTCTGGTAAAGATACTGCACAATTATCATGAATGAATGGATTAATTAGTCATCGCCACTAATCGTCTTGGAGTGACAAGTTAACTGAATTTTACTGTATATATCGTTATTTCATTCTTTCATTGCCACACCCATAAAACTCCCTTCTGCAGTTTCTCTTGCACTTTTCCCAAGTTTGAAACACTTGATTTGGGTTTTTGGTTGTAGCTGTGTTGGTCTAAGAACTAAAACCTTGCCTACCAAATACATGTTTTCACTTCCAAGTCTTTGTATTACTCCCTCCCTCTTGCCCCTGCCATCTTTCTAAACGCCCCTTTATTCTTTTCTCATCCCTTTCTTCACGTTACTAATTCTGATATTCCTTATACTTGGAATATGTTGCTTGAACTCATTCATTCAGCCCTCAGCTATACAAGTAGTTCTGCAAATAATATGTGCAGCAACACTCAGCCCTCTTTGACATCTAACACCCACACATACATTTGCACACTACATACCAAAGAGAAAAAGAAGTGCTGCTATGGGAATGAACCTTGTCAACCACCTGTATCTGTCTGTATCAGTTATGTCCAAATCCTGACATCAGTTACATCAGTGTAAATCCAGACAAATACAAGGAAGTCCAATAAATTTTTATAGATTCATACTGGTAAACACATTTCTCTCTTAAAATATAAGTATTTTAGGTATCTGATTTGTCTTCCTCAATGTCTTGTACAGATATAATAATAAGAATTTGCCAGCTTTGAGATTATTTTATTACCTACTATCCACCTATAAACAGATAAGCTGCTTACAGATGTGGAAAAAAATATGGTGCTTTACTTGGCACACCCCTGCACTGAGCGCAGCACATACCCAAAAGAGGCACTGCATTAGTTGAACCCAGTTCACCCAAAATCTGTGTAAACTGGGAGCTTCAGCAGGTTTTTATTGGCGCTTTTATCTAATAGCTGACTGAATCAGCTATTACATAAAAGCACCAAAAAGCCCTGCTATAGTAATCGATACAGAAGCTGCAGAGCTGAGTTGAACTAATGTGCTGTCTCTTCTGGTAAAGCAATGTTTTGTTTTGCTTTGTTTTTTCATGCCTGTCAGTGCCCATATTTATTATTCATCTGTGTTGCTGAAACTACTGGTGGACACTGTATTATAAATCCTGTCATGTATTCAACAGTTTCTTCTTTATTGCTATTCTGCACCCTGGAGGAGCACTTAAGTGTACACCTGTTCTGTTAGGATGCTATCCTGGTTCTATTGAAATCAGCTGCAAAACTGGATCAGCTGTGGATGGTGCCAGCAGGTTCCTGACAGGGACTAGGGTGACTGCCTGAGCTGATGCAGTGATGCAGCAGTGTCACCTGCAGACCCAGGAGAATGCCCTGATCCCCAGCAGGAAGCTGCTGCCTGTTCCACAGCTGATGTTGGTGCCCACCTGATGCTGCTACTGGTGCACAGGCCAGGAACTGGTGTAAGCTGTGGAGCCATGATCTACATGAAGCACATTTGGGGCAGGTAAGGAAGAGGGAGAGGAAGTGGGGTGGAGGGGGAACCAGAGAGAGGCCACCACCCCACACCACTTTCAGGCTGCCCTGGGCCCATGGGGTGGCAGCAGTAGAAGCGGGAAGGAGCCAGAACGGCCCCAGAAGCAGCAAGCACACCCACTGCCAGGTCCTGCTTTTGCCTGTTGCCCAGCACCGGCTGCTGCCTCTCATCATGGGCTGCACCACCTCTCTGTCTCTCTGGTCTCCCTGTTCCCTCCCCTTCTTCCCTCTCCTCCCTGCCCACCCCCACCTCCAGCTATCCCACACCTATAGCACAGCACTGCAGTTTACACCATCTCCTGACCCATGCACCAGAAGCAGAGCCAGGTTGCACCCAGCACTGATGCCAGCATGCACCCGCGGCTGCTTCCAGCACACAGGGTGGGACCTGGTGCAAGCTGTAGACAGGACCAGGACATGCCCACAAACCTGGCACACAGCAGCAGCCAGAACTGCCAGCACCCTACAGGCCAGATCCTGTAACTTTACAGCCGCCTACCCAGGTGCTGGAAACAATCAGTTGTCGAGCTGGATCTTGCCCACAGGCTATATTTTGCCCACCCCTGACCTAAGGGGTGCAAACAGATATAACATTTGAATGGTTCTAAGAATGTCGCTGATTAAGAACTTTTGTGCACAACTGTTCCAGTTTAGAGATGTCTACACATACACCACCAAGGGTTCCGAGCATTGCAGTGCTGTCAAACTACCCAGTCCATACCCAGCTCAGCATAACTCCCAATGGCAAGTGCCCCGGGGTATTTGTACACATGCACTTGCCGCAGCAGTGGGCACTTTGAAAAGCACCCAGTGCTGTGGCGCACGCAGTTGTATAAGCAGCAAAATGCACATCAGCACTGAGAAAATGGTAGTGGCATGCTTTTGAACTGAACCACATCAGAGATGCTTTAGTTTAAAAGTGCACTGCCATTTTCTGTGCGTTGATGCCCATTTCACTGTTGATACAACTGCATGTGGTGCAGTGCAGTTCGCATCAGCTTGCATGTGGAACAGACTTGATTAATCAAATCTGCTCTGATGTGGCAGATCTCTGGCATGTTGTGGGACAAAAACATATGTGTATAAATGCCCGCAGTGCTCTGATACTTTAACTGACTGAATGCCAAGGAAGAGTAGTGCGATAACGCCAATTGCCTGTAACTGCAATTTTCTGATCCCCCTTCTCATTAGCCTTGAGTTCAATAAAGACCATTCCTGCACTTTACCAAAATCTATGTGGTGGTACATGGTGGGGGCAGGGAAGTGAGGGACTACCTAGACCCCTGCTTCTGGGTTCCTGAAAGCTAGATGTTTTGGATCTGTCAGCAATTGGTGTGTCTTTTAAATAGCACATTCCCCCAAGCCATTCATCAATTTACTTCACTTCCTAACAAATACAGGATTTGGTACAGCTCAAGCTGATTTGGGGGTAAAGGAGTAGCAGGCTAGTTCAGAAGGGAAGCTACCTGGACCTCTACTTCTTCCTTTCCAGGGTGCTGGATGCTCCATGGGGTTGCCCAAAGTCTCTGGTTTAGGCTACTACTTTACGAAGTTCGTCCTTAAGAAGATTTTCCCCAGGGGTGGCCAGGTAGGAGTCTGGCCAGACCCCTGTTTCTTGGTTCCTAGTGAACTAGGTATTCTGGGGACTGTGCAAAGTCTCCATCACTTTTAAACAGCATTTGCTGCCAAGCTGCTTACCAAATTCATTCCATTATGGCAAATGATCAAGCTCTGGGGTATCCCAAGCTGATCTGGGGTGGGGGATGGGCTGGACAGAGGAGTACATCTGCTTCTGGGTTCCCAGGGTGCTGGGTGGTCGGGGGCTGCCAGGAATAGAATGGAATGGAATGGAATTGACCAGCAGCTTGGAGAAAGTGCTGTTAAAAGCTGCGGAGACCATGGGCAGATCAATGGAATGTAGAAGCAGGAGTAGCCCCCTACCCATGTAGACAGCCCTCAGCCCAAAGCAGCTGGAATGCCTCAAAGCCTAATCAGTTGTCATGAACAGAATGGAAATAAGCAGCTGGGGGAAAATGCTGTTGAAAAGCTGCATAAATATGTAGCAGCTCCAAGGAGCACCCAGCACCCTGGGAATCCAGAAAAAGCAGTACTCCTTTACATACCTGAGTGGGGGGTGAGAAGCAGTGCAATGTGGGATGCCTGGAGGACAGATTAGACACTAGTAATGGAAAGCTTGGTATCTGCACATAACATGAAACTCGTTCACAGAGAAACTTTTCAAAATAATATCCAATTATCCAGGTATACATTTGACACATTCCAAGAGGTTTAAACCATTCTAAATTAGCTTGTACATCTGGATGCTTGTGGAAACATTTTAAATGGTTTAAATATTGTATCTCTCCATGCCCAAAGACAGACATTACATAGAAGATTGCTTTCAGGAACATCAGAAAACCTCCAGGGTAGGCATCCTGTGTGTATAAGTTCATTTATCCACTGAATCTACTTTTTACAACTGATTATCAAGCCAAGCACATTAGTAATCTTAGATCAGTGAGCACAGACAGAAGAGCAGCTCTCTGCTGTAACTTATAATGCTTTGCACGAAGCGTTCTGAGTTACAACGATCCCCTAGACCAAACAGAAGTTCACTGTTGGGTCCAGGGGGTAATTAGGGTATACAACTATGAGCCTGCACCCTGTTTCCTCTAGAAATGGCCTCTTCTCCCTTCCAGTGGGAGTGGGGAAAGGGTTACAAGGTAGTTCAGTGTAGGGGTTCTCCAGCTGGCACTGGAGAGTGATGTGGGTGGATTAGAATCCCTTCCCCCCACCTTGGGGGGCAGGGCCAGAAGGCTTCAATACACCTTCCCCACCCTCCAGCACCAACTACAAAAACCCCAGACCAAACTCCTTCCACTCCCTTTCCCCCCTCCCATTCTGAAAACAGCTCTGAGGCCGGGAGGCAACCAGACAGAAGTTATTGAAGACACTGTATTTTGAAACTTCTTCATCTGAACCCTCATACAATAAGGGTACTTTTAAAGCACTCTGCAGTCATGCACTTCAGCTTGGTCACAGCCATAGAGTACCTTCAGGGGCCAGATTTTCGAGTGAAAATTGTCAGTTCTGTTTGTGCCTTGAGATATCCAAAAGACTGACTAAATCTTCAGGACAGGGGTCACATTCAACAAATCCATTTTTCTCATACAATGGAGCCATCTAATACAAGGATAACATTCAGTGGTACAGGATTCAAAACTTTCTAAAGGGCAAGCCCAAGACTGCATACTGAATTCCCAAAGACCTAAACTGATGGCAAATGCTATCCTTTCTTATTCAAAGTATAAGAAGCACTGCAGCCAGTCTTCACTAAAACAAATACTTACATAAAATACAGAAATACAAAAATAAAAACACAAACAACTTTCCTCCCTGATAAGGGGAAGAAAGGAGTATATAAACTAGTTATGTTTGTTTAATGCACTGTCTAGAAGGTGGTCATATACACTAAGGATGGATATCACGGTATAAGAACTTCAATAAAATAACTTTATTGCAAACCATCATTATTAGAACATCAATCACTCTGTAATGGCTGCTCCAACAGTGTAAAGAAGAAAGTTCCAAATATAAATACAGATACATTTTGTTGCTGGACTCATTGCAGTCTTGATCTTACAAGTAGGTCAACTCAGGCTCTGCACTTGCCAAAAACTCCAGTTATCTCTATACAGGTCAGTACAAGACACTAGACTGTGTCCACGTGAACTAAGTCACTTGGTTGACTGAGTGCTGAATTTGGTTAAGTCATTTAGTTAAACCTTGAAACAGCATTCTTACAGTTCGATGTATACATCAGCATGGAAAACTCACTGATTTGAGATTGTTTTGTATATAGTTTTTGCTTTCCTAACTAGTAATTTCACATCTTCATTCATGGGGAAAAAGATAGAGTCTAGTTCTTTTCTCCTGTATGTTTACTAGTTTTCACTACACAGCTGCTGTGACACAGCACTATCAACTATTCTACTTTTGATTAAACTCCTGTTCCCATTGCCTCAGATGTTAAATTCTCACTGAAATCAACAGAATGAGCTCAAGCCTTTTCAGCGAAGAAACAATGAAAACTTTTAAAAAGAAATATTATAAAAATGGAAAAAGCCTGTGCTGAAATTATGCCAAAATATACAAATAGAACAAACTTATGTTTTATATTTTTAAAAGCCTCATGTAGATCTTGGATAAGGCAAGAGTGGCCTGTGATCTTTGTTATGTCTTCTAAACTAAATTCCTAAATAAAAGAGGGGAGACTTCACAAAAGAAAAGCTGCTTTTTTTTTACTAAGTACTTATGTCTTACTTATGTCCTTAGCCAGCTAAGCCATTAATCATTGTTATGCTTCATCATTTTTCTAAAATAAACATAAGAAGCAGCTTGAATAAAGCAAATAAGAACTCTACTTACAGCCAGCTCATAGACTTCTAATACACCAGTGCTGATTATACATAAAAGCAAATGGGAAATGTGTGTTAACTAAAAGTGAGAACGTCTCACAAAATTAAGACTTTTTAACTTCCAATCTGTAGGCAGAAAAATGCAACAAAAAGAAATGCACATTGAATGATATTACAAATGTTTATTATCTACTATACTATTCCTGAGTGGATATTAAGAACATTTTCCAAGGTTATTTTATATATACGAATGCCTCAGACTGATATAATCGAAACTGTGCTAGGAATTAAATCAGAGCTTAATTAAGAACAAAGATAGGCCCACATTAGTTTCCCAGCTTTCCTCTAACCTATCATATCCTATGATGCCATTTTATACTAGTATTTTTCTTTAAATTCTTTGATACTTTTTTTTAACCAGATAGCAATCTGCAACCAGCTCTTCCTGAAATCAGCTAGAGTTTTCATATATGATAATGTAACCCTCTTTCTGCCTAGGGGAGCCTTACATCTAACCTATTGTTAAAAGGTTTATCATTGAAATCATATGCATAATGCATACCTTTGTTGAAAGATTAGCAGAATGCAATTGTGACTGATTACCATAGAGTTTTTTCAAAGGTTTGCTATCACAAAGCGATTCATGATTCTCTCCATCTGCATTTAGACGTTAAAGAAAATAACTATAGTCTTCCTTCTAATTTGGCAAATTCTCCCTGGCCATAGCAATTTTTGTGTTCAGATGTGTTTACAAATTGTTCTTTTAAAGTTATCATGTATTTTATAATCTAATTAGTTTGTAAAACAAACTCCTGAAGTATCATTTTTGACAAATAAAATTAAAGTCCATTTCTTGAAACAATCAGAATAAAACTCTTGAACAAAAACCAAATAAATTTAAAGTATTGGGGATACCAGAAATATATCTGGGGGAAAAAATCCCAGAAGCATACACCCAAACCTTTATTTTTACTCTAAAGGTATAACATTATCTGCTATACCAAGGACTGAGAAACATTTCAAAATGTGCTATGATTAGCCTTCTTCCTTTTTGGTGCATTTTATACCAGCCAATCTTAACAGATATTTGGAAACAGACCACTTATTTTCACATACTTTCTTACCTGTCAACTCCTTTGCCCTCTGGTTCTTTCAGATCTGCCTGTTGTTCTTAAACACTGACACAAGGCCTGTTTCGAGCATGAATTTAATTACTCTTTGGGTGTGTCTACATGTTGCCCTACAGCAACATAGTGATCATGTGGGTCTACAGGTGATCAACAGATATGTCGCCGTAGTGGCACGCTCCCCTGTTTTAGTGTGCCATTACAGTGACACAGTGGCAAAATCTAACTGTGCACTGCACGCATGGGGCAGTATGGGCAGTTACTGCACCATGCTTTACTACTTCCAAAAAGAAGTAGTAAAGCATGGCAACATGTAGACGCACCCTTCATATACTGTTAGTAAACAAATACTGAGGAAAAGCAATCCAAACTTATACAATAACATTTTTAAAACTACATTCAAATTATGTAACACTCTCAATACAAGTGAAAAGTTTGTGTTATATCTGTATGTACCAGGATCTCAAGCATTTGGAGAATGCACCACTTTGAACTAAATTGATCCTATCCCCTGAACAACTTTCCAAAGGTAGGAAGGGGCCCAAGCAGCAAAGATAGATGTAAAATCTCTACAACATTAGGATCTACAAATGTCTGAAAGCTACTGATATGTCCAAATTCAGCTATTAAAAGGCGTATTTGGCACTTGAGTGGATTGCAAATCCTATTTCCATCAGTGCAGCTATGCTTGTTCCTTTGAGCATGCTCAGAAGGCTCCACTATGTTCCAAAGTGACCCTTTTCTGTGCAGGCATATAATCATATCCAAATCCCCAGAAGTGTGGTCAAAGTAAAACTGTAACTAGTAATTGTTTGAGGAAGAGGACATTATTCCTACCTCCCAGCCCAGTCATCTGGAGGTTAGGATATTTGAGCATCGACTGACAGATTAGGGTCTATGTCTCACCTCACTCAGAGGGGGATTAACCTACATCAAAAACTTCCCAGAAAAGTTTCTTAACCAGCAGGCCATAGATTTTGTATAAGGACAAAAGGTCATCTAGTCCAACCCCCTGCCTGAGGCAAAACATCCTTATCCACATTACCCTCTACAAATCCATAATCTAACCTTGTAGTAAAACAACTGCAGGTAAAACCCTACAAGGAGAGATTGAGGGACCTGAATCTCTTCAGCCTCTGCAAAAGAAGGCTGAGAGGTGATCTTGTGTCCGTCTACAAATTCATCAGTGGGGGACAGCAAGGGATAGGAGATGCTCTGTTAGCCAGGGCACCCCTTGGAGTAAATAGAAATAACGGCCACACACTGACAGAGATCAGATTCAGCTTAGACATCAGGAAGGACTTCTTTACGGTAAGAGTTTCCAGAATCTGGAATGGGCTTCCCAGGGAGGTGGTGCTCTATCCTACCTTGGGGGTCTTTAGGAAGAGACTAGAGAAGCACATGGCTAGAGACCCCAGCACTCTTTCCTGCCTGGCACAGGGGGTCAGACTCGATGATCTACTGAGGTTCCTTCTGACCCTACCATCTATGAATCTATGAAACCATCAACCCTGACACAACACAAGACATACCACCCTAACATGCTGGACAGGGGAACCACTGCAGCCAATGTCTTGCTGCTGCAAAACGTTGTTAATATATACTTAAGAGATCCCAGGTAGGAGGCCACAACCCCCACTGCAAGGCACCCTCCCCCCCAGCACACACATACACACACTGAGTCCATACCAATCTGACCATGCAGTAAAATTCCTTCCTGCCTCCAAATATGGCAATCAGTCTGACCTTGAGTGGAGGGGAAAGACCCTCTAGCCAAGGAAGCTAAGGGTTTAAGTCCCAAGAGAAGCATTGGCATACCCCAGTCAAATCCCCAGCCTTGGCTGTAGTCAACAACCGATGCCTGTGAGGAACACGGATGTATGTAGCTGAAGGGGGCAGCGGGGTTGGAATCCATTCCAGCCCCGTGTCACAACCAGCAAATGACAATGGCAATACTACTGCAGTGACAGGGAAGCAGTTGGTTATATGTGCTCAAAAGATCCTAGGAAAAGAACCTTGTTCCTTGTGTAGAAGAAACCTTGCCCAGTGGGAAAGATTTTTTCCTGACTCCATATTTAGTGATCAGTATGAATGGACTAGCAAGACCCTGGAAACCTGGGGCTCTGGGCTTTCTAAGTATGCAGGAGCATACAACATATTCCAGCCAATGTTTATTATTAAACCCAGCTTAGCTGCGGCCAATATCCAATGCCACAGAGGAAAACAAACTCATAAGAAGGTAGCTGTTGTAAGGAAAAACAAATTCCTCCTTGGTTCCACCAACTGACGACCACAGAAGCCCTGATGGATGGGAAGACACCTTCTATACCAAATAGCTACCTCTATAATCCAACCAGAGGACTGCAAATACATGACTCTACATCACACATACGCCATAACTACCTGTCCTGTACCACCATACCTTTCATAAACCTAAGCAGTCCAGTCCTAAGACAATTTGGAATCTCTGCCCCTATTCCCATGCTTGGTAGATCATTTCAATGTTTCACTCTTCTGATAGTTAGAAATCTTCTAATTTCCTTTGTAAATTTACCTGTCATCTTGTAAATCAGAATAGTGTTCACAACCAAGAGAAAAAGTTCAATGTGGTACTCATCATTATTGAAGTAGTTAGCTATGTTAGTCTAACTAACCGAGGTAGGGCAAAGTGGCACTTTAGGACATATCCAAATGAGCACATGCATGCAGGGGCACATGCTGCCCATGGCGCAAATAGCATCAGCATGTATTTGTGCTGCTGCTTTTTGTCCCAAGGCACACCCTTGTACATGTGCTCCAGCATGTGCCAAATTGCCCTGGGTAGGGTAGGGGAGGCTAGGGCCAGCACCTGGACTGGCTCCAGCATCCTTACCTGGTGTCCTAGGTGGCTCCCAGGGTAGCAGCAGTGCCAATCCAGCCACACAGAGACTGGCCAGCAGCCAGAGCATGGCTCTGGCCAGCCAGACTCTGCTTCTGGTGGCACATGCTGCTACCGTGTGCACCATGCCACTTTTTTGTGGCAGTTCCACTTTTTTTTTTGCTACCTTCTGCCCACTCTTCATTATAATGACCATTTTTATAGGTATCCCTGGAATAAAGTGCAGTTTTGTATACTCTGTTAGAAAAGCTAAAAGTTAGGATTTGGAAGCTAAGGGTTTAAGTCCCAAGAGAAGCATTGGCATACCCCAGTCAAATCCCCAGCCTTGGCTGTAGTCAACAACCGATGCCTGTGAGGAACACGGATGTATGTAGCTGAAGTGGAACTAATTCAGACAGTGTAGTCCAATGCATATCTTTGGACTGGCAAATGAACGATTTTGTGGTATGACTGTATAGCACTATCATGACTAGCATCTTGCACTTAAAAAAAAAAATCTAAATTAAACCCATCAGCCTAGATAATCATTTAGGGAAAGAAGGGAGTTTGCAAACAGGTCACAGATCCAGCCGGAGATGACGGGGTTATTAGGCTTTGTGTGTGCAATCAGCACATGCAAGCAGCTAAAACTTATAACCAAAGGAACTTCAGCAACAGCGCTCTAAAAGTATTTATACACTGAACCAATTCTACATAACAAGATTTACTGTATACCATTATGCCGCCTATCATCATTGACAAGGTTACCAAATGCAAACATTATTTGCTCAGTTACTACTTGCCAAATGTAGAGAACTAACCAAAAAGCCAAAAAAACTGAAGCTGCTGAATAAACACCACACTGATAAATCAAAAGTAACTTGTAACTCTGTTGGAGATTGTCCTAGGGTTAAATGCTAAAATAATATGCCAATCCACATTTATCATCATCACAATGACATGTGATGCAATAATATTTTAGAACCAGTAAGGAACCTACCAGCTTTTGGATTTGCTTGACAGCATCTTACTGTTGGGATTGCCAAAACATTCCTGCATCATCTTAGTCAGTCAAATATGTCATTGACTTACAATAGATAATTAACAAATGCCAAAAAAATGGAGCACATAGTGTACATTTCTTGCATGAGACATTTCCAAACTTTCATCTCTTCAGGATCTAGTGTCAAGTCCCTTTTTGATACATGTTCAATAAAAAGCTTTTTTTTTCTTATTGTTTTTGAAATTCATTCCATGTGCTCTATTGAGCAAGGCTGTCAGCTTATGATCATGTTCTGTATTAGCATCTTCAGGGAATTTTCCACAAACTGATATTAAGAAGTCATTTGCAGTTACATCAAACCCCTCAAGTTTCTCTAGCACTTCATGTTGACTTCAAGGATACTTCTCTGGTGCTGAAGAAATGACAAGTGGCCTGCAGAACCATCTATGTCTTCCAAAAGGAGTCCATTAGGGCTGTGCAAAGCTTTGGTCCCTGATTTGATTCGACGAAGATTCGGCCTGATTTGGTGGCCAAATCTCCAAATCTGAATGAAATCAGAGGACCCTTTAATCTCTCGAAATTGATTCAGAGAGATTCGGAAAGATTCGGCAATTTGGACATAGACAAAGCTTTAAATGTTTTTTCTACATACCTCTAGGTAGCAGGTGGCTCACGAATGCTGCAATGCTGGGGTGGATGGAACACAGGGCGGGGTCCCCAGCACACCTGGCAGCAGACCCAGAAGTGTACCAGAAGCACTTCCGGTCCACTTCAGGGTCTGCCAGAGAGCACATGGGGGCTCCCCTGCACCCTCCCTATCTCAGTGACTGATGCCTTCTGGGTCTGAGGAGGCACCTGGGGTCACCCCGTGGCCAATCACAAGCTGGAGGGCATGGGGGGGCCCCCCAGCGCACTCCCCGATGGACCCAGAAGTGGACCAGAAATATTTCTGGTCCACTTCCAGGTTCACCACCGAGCAGGTGGGGGGTGGGGGGGCCGGGCCCACACTCCTATGGGATGCTCTATCTAGCCCATCATCACAGCATTCACAAGCTGTAGCTGGTACCTTGAGGTATGTAGAAAAAACATTTAAAGCTGTGTCTATGTCTAAATCACTGGTTTTCCAAATCAGCATCAAATCTTCAGATTCAGGTTTGGCAGAATCAAATTGGCAACAGTGATCCGAATCAATGAATCAAATCACTGTCCCTGATTTAGGCTGAATCCGAATCGAACAGGGCCCATTTCACACACCCCTAGAGTCCATGCATTTAACCAGAGTTTGTCTGTTATTTTAAAAATTAACATATTGCTAATCCAGCATTTTTGCTACTTTCGTTAAGATTCCTATTTCCACAATGGTATCAGTCTATTTTAAGGTCTGTCTTCAAAGAAACCGTTTATCTGCATAATAGTTATTGTTGTTCCCCTTTCCCCACAAGTTTGATTTCCAAGTGATATCCTCCAGGCATCCATAGCATTTAAAAATAGCTTTATGTTGATTATGGATTTGCTTTTAAATATGCAGGCAACTGGCGAGATGTATCAATGGCACTGTACATTATTATACAATCCCCCAATTTTTCACTTTATTCTAATGGAAGTAGCTTTATGTTCACAATTCCAGAGGATACATGACTGTGCCATTTATAAAATGTTAGTTTCCAGTTGCTTTCCAATAGTTAGGACAATTTATCTTGTACAACTTTGAAGTAATGGTTAAAGTTTATTAGATGCAAGCAATCAATGTCAATGACATGACATTTTAATGTCTAAAATGCTTTTGTGATACTGGATACTGTAATAATAGAAGCTGTAGGTGTATAAACCATCCTTTGCATTTCAAAGTCTCAACTGAATAGGCACAGGTAAAGGTGTCATTTTCATTCACAATTTATTGTTCTTGCTGCTATTAGTATATTTTTGTAAAATTATTTCTTTTCCAACTGTAATCAAATACAGTACCCTTTTGGTAGAAATGACTCTTGTGTTTTCTTCCATAATGTATGGATTTCTTGTCTTTCTTGGCAGACTCTGCTCTATTTTTTAGTTTTAATCATTGCTTGCCCCTATTTTGTATGTGATGTATATTTCTTCTGCTTTTACTAGTGCCATATATCACTGGTACACTTTTGTTAAAATTCTTACTCACAACATGTACAGTAAGTTCTGACTTCATAATACCTGGCTTCTAAAACTATACTACCTGCAATACTTTTATCTGTAAGTGTGCCAAATTTTCATGATGTACCTAACTGACAAGGCTTTTAAAGCAAAATTTATTTGATCTCTTTCATTACACCAACTTTTTAGTTGAGAGATGTCAGCTTTTGGACACAAAATGCCTTTCTTCAGATCCTGGCCCCAGGACCAAGAGCCTCCTGCCATCCCCATAGCTTCTGCCCTTACCTCCAAGATGCCTTGAGCAGCAGCTCCAGCCAGGTTGTGTTCTCTCAGCTGTTAGCTGCAGACTGCTAGCTATACTACTCAGGGCCCTGTTCCTATAGGGAACAGCTAGACCCTGTTCCTAATCAGGCAGTCATGCCCATGGACAACTGTGCTGCCTTAATCAGAGGGCCCATGTTCCCCCCCGTGACCAGTCCTGCTGACAGGGGGGGATCCCCCCCAGGTGATCCCACAGATGGGGGGGTCCCCCCTGAGTGATCCCATGACAGCCAATTGCTGCAGCCACTTCCAGGAGTGGCTGCAGCCACTTCTGGGAGCAAACACTGATGAATCACTGCAGTCTCTCCCAGAAGCAGCTGCAGTGATCACAGCAATCGCCTGGCACTTGCAAGGGGGGACACCGGTGCTCCCGCCTGCCCCCCTGCCCATTGCCTAAGTGGCTGAGTGCAGCCAGTCAAGAGGTGCATCAGTGCTCTCAGGTGTGCACCCCCATACACCTCCTGAGAGCGCCATACACGTTGCCACTGGTCATGCCTGATTGTGAGCGCAGCCACCTGTGCTGTCTGCTCATGCCCTGTAAGTAACACAGCACACCCTGTGCTCTTTTACACCCAGGCACCAACTTGAGGGGAAAGGGATGAGAAACGTGGCTGCCATTAGCAGCCATGCATTCATGTTCATGATCACTTCAGCAACCAGAAGTTGCTTCTTCCATTTTGCCCTGGACACACAGATGCATTTCCTGGTGTGAAATGATGTCCATGGCAGCTAGGACAGTATTCTCAGGGAGGTAAGTTATGTTGTTTATTTTGTTAAGAAAGTATGGTAGAAAACTTGCTGTTTGAATGATGAGTGGTTTGGGGATGCTTTCTATGAATTTGGACAGTTTTTCAGTGAAGGCCCCACAATTGGATGCAACAGGTCTGCCAGAGCTTCCTTCTTTGTGTAACTTGGGGACCATGTAAAACAATCCAGATAAAGCTTTGTTGAATATTAGTAAACAGTTGCATTTACAATACATAAGAAGTGCTATACTAGGTCATACCAATGGTCCACCCAGCCCAAGATCCTATTTCTGACAGTAGCAGTAGTAGGTGCTTTAGAGGAAAAGTACAGTATATAAACACAGTATGTATAGTGTAATGTATCCCCTGCCACACTATCCCTGATATCCACTATCATTGGTTTAGGGATATCAGAATCTACTGTTTGAACCTGCTTCTAAAACCTGTGGCAATGAGTTTCATAAGCTAACTCGGTGCAAGTCCAAAAGTAATTCTTCTCATTTGCTTTAAACCTGTTTCCTATTAATTTCAGTGGGTGTTCCACAATTCTTATATTCTAGGACTATTCTTGTATCCTGGGAATAGTTCCTTATTGACTTCATCCACATCCTTCATGACTTGATAGACCTCTTTCATATCTTCTCTTTTCCAAACTGAAGAATCCTAGCCTTTTTGGATGCTTCTGGTACAGCAACAGCTCCATTCCCCTAGCCATCATTGCTGCCCTTCTCGGTACCTTTTCTAAATTCCACTACATGCTATACAAGATGCAGAAACCAAAACTACATACAGTATTCAAGATGTGGGCCCACCTTGAATGTATACAGTGCCATAATGATACTTTCCATTTTGGTTTCAATTCCCTTTTTCAGTGATGTCCACCATTGCATTGCCTTTTGTTGTTGCTGCTGCACATTAAGCCAATGTTTTTAGAGATCTACAATGACTCTAAAGTATTTTTTCTGAGTCACAGAAACTAGTTCAGAACCCATATTTTGATAAGAAGTATTGAAAATATATTTTAAGTATTTTAAGCATCTCAGACTTTTATTTTCATCTTTCTCTGTTTGGTGCAAGTGCTGATAAATAAAAACTAGTCCTTATCCATTACTCTTGTTAGTACAGTCAAGCAGACCGCCATGCTTTCTGAATCCGATCTTGAAGCTGTTTCAGTTTTATCTGTGACTTCAATCAACACAGATGCCCCCAAACATTTCTATCACAGAAGAGGGTGGAATGTAGCTCACAAGCACAGCTGTGCATCCAGATAGCCACAATAAATACATTCTTACTGTAAGAATGTATTTTTTTCTGACAGTATATTAAAAGCTATACTCAGAAAGCTATTTACAATACATTACAACTCTACTGCTACTATAAACTTATAAAGAAAATGACATATTCTTATATGCCTATAGAGGACACCTAATATTCTTATGGCAGGAGTCACCAGATGGTGCTATTACATATGATTTTACAAGTTCTTTTTCTGAATGCGAGTGCTGTGTAGAATTAGAAATGGCACCGTTGTTTTAGTTTGGTGAAGCTGTTTGAAGTCGTTTGTTGGGGGTCTGGCAATAAGCAGAAGAAAAGTCTACTCCCGGAAACCAAGTATTGGTATTTTGACTGAGATTTCTGAAAGCAGGACTGTTTACATGAGGTTTAGCCACCTCTATTCAAAGACTGGTCTATCTGATAAATAAAGTAATGAAACATGCACTATACCCTAACAAGCTACACTATGAAATACTCAGAAAACACATTGCTGATTTTTCCTCCAGCGAGAAACCAAAACCTACCACTGTCTCAAATAAAGTGCCAATATTAAGCATCTACAAAGACATATTTACATAGATATAAAACAAGAGTGTCACCTGGAAATCAAGTTGGATTCTAGTCTATTCTGTTCAGCACTGGTGAGGCTTCACCTGGAGTACTGTCCAGTTTACGGCTCCACACTTCAAGAAAGATAAGGACAGTGTAGAAAGAGTTCAGCACAAAGCAACAAAAATGATTAAGGGCCTGGGAAGCAAGACTTTTGTGGAAAGGCTGAAAAAACCAGGAATATTTGATAACGGTCTTTGAATATCTGAAGGGTATTACAGAGACAATGGGGATGGGCTTTTCTCAGTGCCCATAGAGAACAGAACTAGGAGAAATGGCTTCAAGCTTCAGCTGGGAAAATTTAGGTTGGAGATGAGGAAAAGCTTTCTGATTATGAGGATGGTCAAGCATTGGAACAGGCAACCTGGAGAAATTATGGAATCTCCATCCTTAGTTTTCAAGCACAGGTTGAACAGACACTTAGCTGGGAAAGTTTAGTGAGGGATGATACTTCCTGGAGCAGGAGGCTAGAACAAAGGACCTCAGCCCTACTTCCCAATGATCCCATATGTATCAACTGTAATGAATTCTCATAAAAGCAACCACACTTGTAATACTTTTATTATTTCCAGGCATCACATTCCCTGAAAGAAACTGACAAACAATAAACATAGGGGGCACATCCTAATGAGTGCACAAGTGCTGTTTGCAGTGCTGCAAACCACACACAGCACATGTGCACCTGTTCTCCACAATGCAGATTTGCAAAGCCACACCAAAATTTGACACCAGAGATCCTGGTGACAAAAAAAACAAACAACCCTCCTGCAAAAAGCAGCACCCATGATGTTTATAAAAGAGCGGTACTTTATTTGGATAAATATGAGGGACCTGGAGAATCTGGCTTGGAAGAAAAGATTAGGTGACAAGTGGGCTAAATGTAATGGTCTCAGGTAGGAAAAGATGGGCATGGAAGCCAAAAAAGGAAGAAAAATTATGTAGTACAATACAAATCGTTAATGATTTGGATGACTGGATTCAGTGTACACTTAGCAAATCTGCAGATGACACCAAATTGGGTGGAGCTGCAGACACTCCAGAAGGTAAGGCTAGGATTCAAAATAACCTTAATAAAATAAACCATCATAACCTTAATAAACTGGAGAAATGGCTTATAAATTAATTGAACGACGTTCAATAAAGGCAAATGAGAAGTCCTGCACTTGGACCGGAAAAAATTACATGCCCACATACAGACTGGGGGACAACGGGCTAAACTGCAGTACTGCAGAAAGAGAACTGGGAAATAGAACGGACCAGAAGCTGAACATGAGCCAACAGTGTGGTCATTGCAAAAAAGGCAACAGCATTCCAGGCTGTATTAATAGGAGCAGCACTAGCAAGTGAAGGAAAGTGATACGTCTACTCTATTCAACACTAGTAAGACTTCACTGTGACTAGTTTGGGGCACTGCACTTTAAGAAAGATGTGGATAGATTAAAAAGAGTATACCAGAAAGCAACAAAATTGATAAGAGGTCTAGGAAACGGTCGCTTACAAGGAGAGGGTGAAAGAACACAGATTATTTAGTCTAAGGAAGAAAAGACTATGGGGAGATCTGATAATAGTCTTCAAATACCTGAAGGATGACTGCAAAGAAGTTGGTGATAGACCACTTTCTGTGACTTCAGGGGACAGAACAAGGAGCAATAGTCCTAAATCACAATGTCAGCATCAAGTAGCAGCTTCCTCCTATAATAACCTAATACTTGGCTGCCTTGGTTCCAGGTGTTCCCCTCCCCTGCAAACCTAAGAGTCCTAAAGCCCCATCTTCTACACTCCAGCAGAGTGATCAAACCTAGGCATGGGATAGAGCCTTCTCACCACTCTTGCTGAACCTGACCCACTGAACTACCAAGAGGAAAAGAACCACTCAGACAGAGGAAAAGAAAGCAAGAGAGCCTAACTGTGGCTCAGTGAGGTAGACTGTGCCTTCATTATGAGTTCTGAGACAGTTATGAGCTCTGGCCCATGTTCTCAATTCAGTTTTTGCATCAGGTAACTATTTAATGTAAAATGTAAGATGAAACAGCAACAATAATGTAAATTTGGAATAATTCCACTGTCAGTAATGGCACCGTTCCTGACTACACTTTTATAAAGCAGGCAGGATCTGTCCCATCCTCACCAAGATGATGCAAATCTTTTGGCCACAGGGCACCAACATCACCTCCACAACAGAAGAGGCACTGAAGATTCTCTCTTTCATAACATCATTCCATTTGTTGCATGTGAAAGCTGAGAGCAGACTTTGAAAGGACATGGACATGAGCTCAAACACAGAAATTCCTACTCAGTGCCCATACTTTAACACCAGAGATGATGACATGACAGGAATAGATATTTTCACATGGCAGGAAGGTTTGGAAGGTAGATTCCTGCTGCATTTTTTGGACAGGAAGGATTTTATCCAGTCCATGAAGACAGAGCTGAACAGTGAGACCACGTGATGACCCATGAGCCTAGTGCTACCTCCCTTGCTCTGTAAACTTTGGATTGACAGACACACAGAGTCCGTAGAACCACAGGGCAGGGAAAGTACAGGAGCAACGCTTCCTGAGATACTGGAAGACTTAAGCATGCATTCAGGGATGGACTAACGCACAGACCTACAGGGACTGGCCCCCTGAAAAAAGTTCAGAGGGGAGGCTAATTGTGCATGCTGGGGACAAGCCACACAATGGCTGGTTCACCTGTTAACTGACCCAGGGCTGTGTGAGACACAGGAGCAGGGCCCCCACTGTGTGGAAGCTGCAGTCAGGACCAGCAGCTCTTCAGCCTGGCCAAAGCACTGCACGAGCGGCTGCAGGAGGCAGTGGACGACAAGGCTGCGATGTGGGGGCTGGCTGGAACAACTTAAGGGCAAGGTCTGAGAGGTGCTGCAGGTGCAGCTCTCCAACAACTGCAGCACCAACAGCATAGGCCCACTGCAGGTGAGAACATGGCTGTGGCACCACAGCTGGGCTGGGGCTGCTGAAGCCTGCTGCTAAGAAGCCATGCAGAGGGAAGTATCCCCTTCTCCTGCACAGGGGCTCATGCATGGGCCTGTGAGGGCTGGGAAGACTGTTGGCAATGTGCACTGCTGGGCAACAGAGGGCAGGGACCTTGAGGCTACAGAGAAGGGGAGTTGCTTGGGCCTTGTATGGGAGCTGGACTGAGCTCTGACACTGCCAGAGCACCTGTCATCTGGCCTGTGGTGGAAGCTGAGACTTACAAGTGAATCTTCCCCACTGTCACAGGCACTGATGGATGCCCAGAACACAAGGATCAAGGCACTTCTGCAAAAGATGAAACAGCAGCAGTACAAACTGAACACGGAGATAATGTGCAGATCAAAAGCTTGCAAAGCAAAGTGAGTTATTCCATCTCCTTCCTTCATGCTAATAGCAGTACAAATCCACATGACACCAGGGAGCAGATGCTGGCACCAGTGGTGCTCCCTGCCTGCTGGGAACCTCTTGAAAGCCCAGGTCTAATTTAATCATTCACAGCCCAGCCCACAGGCTTGATTTCTGCAGTTGGATGGTGCAAGTAATGAGAGTGTCTTTGTCATCTTCCTTCAGAGGGCTCTGACCAGTGCCCAGTCTGTTTTGGTGCCCACAGTCTGGATGTGCAGTACTTTTTGCCCACCCCAATCAGTAGAAGGCCAACCACTGGAGCCTTTTGTCCAATTTCTCTTGCAGAATGAAATCTGAAGGCTATTCATGGGGGCCCAGATCTAACCCACTTTGCTCTGCTGCCTCTGATTAGTTTGCAGAGCAAACTTCTGACACAGATGGGCAGACCCCAAACTATTCCAGGCTCTGACAAATTCCAGCTAGGAACCTACTGCATAAGCTTTACAGGGGAGGTCAGTGCTCTCCAAAGGACTGTTCCTGCAGCAGAATCACTGGGAGTGTCATTACTGACTTCAGTAGGAGCAGGAGACAGTGCTGATATGGGGCCAGATCAGACAAGCAACCATAGTGAAAGCTACCTAAATAAACAGTTCACAAATTTGTCCATGGTTTTGACACAGGGTCAACCTATTAATCCCTTTCCATTTTAAGGACAACAAAACTCAGAGTCCAAAGTGGAGGACAGACCTAAAGAAAAGCATCAACCATGTCAACCAAAGTCAAAATGCCAGCATGGAATCTGCACAGACACGGAGCAAGTACCTGCAAATACCCTTGTGACCCTTTTTAGTGGAGTCATCCTGCCAACAGTTACTTTTATGGTCCAGAAACAAAAGTTTCAACAGAAACAAAAGGTTATCCCGCCACAGTCCTACAGCCATGTATACATTTAACAGGTCTATTTCTTAGTGGTTTATGATACATTCATGTTTATAACGGGGCATGGGGGGCCTCCGATTTTCTGTTTGCCCAGGGCCCCAATAAATCTTAATCTGCCATTGCATGCACTGTGGCACTATGCATGCATGCATGGACAGGTGTTAACACATGGAGCTGAAAAATACTACAATGCCAAGAACTGCTTTTGAAAAGAGCCAACATTTGTTCATGGAACTTCTCTGTTTTTTTCTGCAAAAAATGCTTAAATGGCTTTTTGCAGTGCCAGAAGGGTGTATTTTTCACTACACATGTAAAGCTTGTCCATGGCCACAGTTATGTATTGATTTCTGTCCCCAAAATTAGTCTAGCGTTGAATGCAAAGAATGAATAATCCCAAAGGCTTGTAGCTAAATATTTTTGTTTTAAAAATGTCCTGCAACCAAACCTTTCTGATTTTATTATGCACTGGCTATTAAGTTAAAGGTGCTCCATACAATTATTCCCATAAGCACTGTAATTTTGAAGAAGTTTCTAAGGATTTGAAACCTCAAAATTATAGAGGAAATTAAATGAAAAGAAAAGTAATTTGTACACAAGTAGTGGAATCTTTGCAAAGTTCATGGCATTACTTATCTATAGACAACACTACTTACTGTAGCCCAAACATTTTTTCACTAGAAAAAATAAGAAAAATAAAATGCTCTTCTTCCCCACAATCTGGAATATTCCTGTGTCATATTAACAACCACCCATTAAATCTCATGAACTATATAACCTGTAGTAAATTGGCTAAGTTTAAAGCTTCTGTAGTTCTACTGTAAATCCCTGACCCCTTCTGCAAGATTGACAGGGCCCCACTGAAACACAAACTGTTACAGAACAAAAAAATTATTCAAGAAGAAAGAGGAAAGCAAAAGTGCATCCTACTTCTTTTCCAGTTGAAAAATAGCTTCTGACAATTAATGATATGGAAAATACTGCAAATTCATAAGCACAACAATCTAGAAACATGGGGAATTAATTTCTACTAAAGTCAAATTTGGCTAGATAATAAGAACTACTTTACTGGTTCTTAGCCATAAATTATTGTGTTATGCTATATAACTGAGTTAGTGTGCCTAACCGAACCAGTTAAACTGAGGCTTAATAAAGTCAGCTGAAGCCATTCATGTTTGGGCTACTCGGGGAATACAGTAGCAGATATTTGGAGAACAGTCAGAAAAAAATTAATTATTTAGGAAAAATGTCATAATCTGTTTAATTAAGTTAAATACATTTAAAAATAAAGAAAATTATCCTTGAAATTATTACTATCTGTATTATGGCCTAATCTATTACCATAACTTAACTGAATAATAAAATGTTCCATCAATGAATCCTTGGATTTTACTAAGTTAAAGGGTGGTGATTTTTCTTCAATTTCATGGAAAATCAGAAGGGAAAACATCTTTACTTCCTGAGGTCAATTCAGGCTTTCTAAGTATGTCACAATGTCATTTACTGCACTAAGTAAAAAGTTGCATTATTCTCAGTCTTCATAATGGACCAAATTTATATATATATTTTCAACATGTAAATTCTTTCATCTCTGTTTCAGGTAAAAGCCCTTAGCTTAATCACTGCTGAATTTAGCTTAGCTAACAGGTGCAAAGAGAATATTTTTTCACTTGAATTAGCTGAATTAGATCAAAGCTCAAATAGTTACTGGGAGCTTGGGGGCAGGGGTGGGTAGTAGAAAACTTGTTTTCCTTTTCTAATATATGAACAAAGATAGGTGGGAGAAGATGAAATTAACTAAGGACATACAAACAGATTTACAAAGGTATTAAAATATCTAGAGCAACATTTCCCAACCAATGTGCCGTAGCGCACTGGTGTGTCGTTGGCCATGTCCAGGTGTGCCACAGAATTGGGGGAGAGAGAGAAGGTGTGGCGCCTATCGGGGCACGGCTACAGCTACAGCCAGTGCTGCCACTCTGCACCACCACCACACTAATACCCTTCCCACCCAACCCTGCATCCAGCTGGTGTGCCGTGGGATGGAAGAGGCTGGGTAAGTATGCCATGGGACAGAAAAGGTCGACAAATGCTGATCTAGAGATGCAGATAGGTATCTAGTGAAATTTTCAGAAGCACCTAAGCAGATTTGGTATCTAATATCATTTTAAATTTAGATAATCTGCAGGACACTTTCAAAAATCTCTCTAGACCAGGGGTGCTCAACCTCTTGACCCATGAGCCAAATCCAACCCACAGAGCCATGACATCTGGCCCATGGGGCTCCCCACATGTCAGCAAATTTGGCAGCAAGGAAGCAGTGATAGTTAATATTGCTATCACTCCCCTACACCCAAATTTTCAAGCCCCATGAGGTGGGATAAGGTACAGGCCAGGCCCAGGTTTTTAAAAACATTTTAATTTTCATTCAAATAGAGCTTGACACCTGTCCTGAGTAAAAATCTACACTCTAGTAAATAAAAAGCAACAGTTATAACTTTCTAAATGTATGTATGTTTAGCTTCACAGTTGCTTAAAGATGTATATACATTTGTATCTAAAGTTCAAAATTTAGTTTAAAGGCTATATTTGACTGCAAGACAGCCAATGGCTATACTGAAGAGAATTAACTTTTATGAACATAGCTATGGGTATAAACAGGAAAAACATTATATCACTATCAAAGAATGCCAATACAAGCTGTTATGATTACACTGTTATTTCTGCATGATTTCATAGCAATACAAATGTAACAAAACTGTTTCAACTTTAAGTCTGCTTTATTCAGGGTCAAAGTTGGAGAGATTTAGCTAGCTTATAATGCAGACATAACATTTAGATTGTAACACCTGCTGCATTCTTCTGAGCTCAGTTACCCTGCCTTTTTAAACCAGCTGAAATGTATGTTTGTGCACACCTCATAAAGTACAAAGGCACAACAATCATTTATTTTATTTCCGATATGTATTTCCAGGAGAAATGGGCAAATAATTTTGTCAATGAACAAGGCAATGGTAAAACTTAATTGGGAATATTAACTACTATTCTAGTCACTCATGTTCAAACTACTTCAAAAGAGAACAGACACAAAGAAGGGTTACAAGGATCATTAGGATAGTGGAGAACCTAGTGGCTAAAAGAACATGGCTTTTTTATTTAGCCTGGCAACACACAGGTGCAAAGAAAAAATACTGCTCTGTACAAATAGCTTAAATAGTTATTTTCCCTCCCAGGTATAAAGGACAACGTTGGCACACAAACAAATGGGTATAAACTAGCCACAAATATAAATTTAGATGGGAAATTGAAGGAAGGTTTCTAACCAGCTGAAGAATCGATTCTCGAATAGCTTCCATTAGGAGCAGTAGGCGGAAACACTCTTATTAAAGATCCCTTTTTTGAAAGGGATTGCGTGTCATCGTTGCTAGTAGAAGCACAGAACCATGGTAAGTAACTGAGAAGGGTCCTTTCCTGCTTGGAGTGATTTAGCCATGACAGTCCAGGAAATACATGAGAGGCAAAACCTTCTGTGGGCAATATCTTTTATTGGACCAACTGCCTAGCTGAGACAAACTTAGACAAGCTTTTGAACACAGTGCTTCCTGCTTGCCAACTGACATCATATATGAAATTGGTGACTTAAGTCAGGGAATCCTGTTTGGAGGGTAGACTGTTTCAAACTCATATAATTTAGGATTCTGATTTGTTATAAAGGTGGGATATAAAAACTAGATATTTTGGATTACCAAGTTATCAGGCTGGCAAACGTACTACCAAAAGTAATATTACAAGGTATCACTGCACTTCTAGCTAGTCAAGTGTTGTTACTGCTGTCTTATTTGTTTTTTAAGAACTAAATTCAAGAATTTGCCATTGGCTGAGACAGGGTCACCAAACAGTTAGACCAAAAATGAAGAGTTTCAAAAACAAATCTTTTTTCTGATGCACCTAAAACTTTTATGATAAAACAGACTACATTTCAGATATTTGAACTTAATTCCATGCTGTCTGTAGGTTTGGGGGTGCATTTCCTTGTTCTTCAGACATTTTCATGATTGTCAATTTATATAATTAGAAGACAAGATAGATTTGCATCTTCTAAACTAGTGTTTCTCAACCTATGGGTCATGACCCAAAAGTGGGTCACAAGAATATTTGAAAAGGCCATGAGCAAGCCCCAGAAAAATGCAAGAAAACATGGGTTTCCCCTTGCAGGCTAGCAGCATTCCAGCCTACAAGGAGCTGCTTGTGGCTATTGGAGGCAGCAGGTGCATATGCATCTGTGCGCGCACACATACACGGCCAGCATGCAGCCAGGCAGCGTTGTAGGAGCAGTCCCAGAAGCTGGATATAAGTGAGAGTATGGGGTGTGGGGCTTGGAGGCCCAGGGCTTGGGGACTGTCCACATGTGTGTGGGTATGGAGAAGATGGGACCAGACCAGACGCACTCAGCTGCCACCTGCATGAGCCAGAGCCACTGCAGTCACCACACTCTGGCATGAGCAGGATGGGAACAGATGGGGAATCAGGGGCACCAGCATGGCCCAGCCGGCAGGGGACTGTGGGTCAGGGGTGAGAGCACCAGCACAGCCATGGATCCGTGGCTTGGGAGTGAAGGGCACTGGCAAGGCCAGGGGGCTGTGGATCATGACTGACCATCGATGTTTACAAATGGGTCCTGGTACAAAAAAGGTTGAGAACCATTGTTATAAACCAGGGGTGCTCAACCCCCAACCCATGAGCCAGAGTCGATCCAGGGCACTATTTCATCCAGCCCTGGGGCCCAGCACCACCTCTTCCCTCCCTGTGAGGTGGGATAGGGCCTACAGCCATCTGTCATCCTCATGGATCTGGAAATCTGGCAGTGGGATGGCAATGGCACTGCTGCCAAATTTCCAGACCCATGGAGAGCCCCAGGCACTGCACTCCAAATCAGGCACCCAATCCCAGCAAGCAGGGGAGCACCGGGTCCCAAGACTGAATCCCAGTGTAGGGTGCCAGGAAGGGGCAGCACCAGGCCCCAGAGCCAGTCTATCCCACAGCCTGGCTCCAAGCCACTCCTTTGGCCCACGAGACCAAAAGGCAGAGCACCACTGTTATAGACTAACCAAAACAGACATATATCTATATCTATCTCTATATCTAGATATAGAGATAGCTATCTTTCTGAACATCCTTTCACAGCATTTGATGAAGTGAGCTTCAGATCACAAAAGATTGTGTGTGTGTGTAGAGCGAGAGGGAGATCTCTCATACACATATATAGATATAGATAGATACATCACAACCTTTTTGTGATCTGAAGCTCAGTTCATCAAATGCTGTGAAAGGGTGTGCAGAAAGCAGAGTATAAGAAGGAGAGATAAATTAGAATACAAAAGACAAGGGAGAGGGAGAGAGAGCAAAACAAGGGGGAAGGGGTAGGAAGGTAGTGCTGAGGGAGGAAAAACAAACAAGCAGTAAACCCACAAGAACAAACGAGTCACAAAAACTAATCCAGGGATAAGAATCCACAGTCTTTATTTAAACCATATTAAACAATCCAGTCTGTGGATGATTTCTTGTTCTGCAATTCCCCATTCAATTTTTTTTTAAAGGACAGCTAAGAACAGCTACCCTTAGGACAGTGATGGAGTGTGTAAGGAGATGAAACTGTTCTGCCACAGGCTTGCATGTCTTTCTGCAGCTGATATCAGAGCAACATTCATTTATTCTGTCATATATTTATATCTATATCTATATTTAGTTAGTCATTAGGTGCAAATCTACCCTGCCTTCTCCTTGACTCCAGAGTAATCCAGCTAACAAAGTCTCTCAATGTACGCAAAAGCCAATCTCCAATTTTACGAAAGCATCTGTGACACAAAATCAGCTAAAAAGAAACAAAAGAATTTGGCTTTGCAGAGGAGAGCATATACACCTCTAGTCTGAAAGTGGCCCCTCTCCCTACCTTCCCCACCCCTTGAAGCATGTGTAAAAATGCCCTAAGATGCCACCCTGCCCTTCTTGTATGTGCTCCAAGTTTCTGAGCCATACAGCAGTGTTGAAATGACAATGGCTCAATAAACAAAAAAACTTTGTTTCAGCAAGGATGTCATAATTTAAGAAGACTCTCTTACACGTTAAAGAGCTAGTATCAGAAGTACACTTTTTGAATATATATAAAAATATGTTAACTGAAGAAATTTACTAAAATGTTACCAGAAATAGACCGATAACAATATGCTTTTCTGATATAATCACCAGTAGTCAATGAAGTGCCATCTTGTACACAAAAGCCTAATAAAGTCACACTTTATTGACTTAGGCATTACATAGATTCATAGATCATTAGGGGCTGGAAGGGACCTTACAGATCATCAGGTCCGGCCCCAGCCCCCGCTCTAGGCATGAAGACAACTGGGGTTAGGTGGCTCAGTCTCCTCTTGAAAACCTCCAGGGTAGGTGACTGCACCACCTCTAGAGGGAGTTTATTCCACAGTCTGGACACCCTGACTGTGAAGGAGTTTTTCCTGGTATTAAGCCTGAAGCAACCTTCCAGGAGTTTATATCCATTGGTCCTGGTCTTCCCTGGGGGTGCCCTAGTGAACAGATGTTCACCGAGCTCTTGATGCACTCCTCTGATATAGCGGTAAGCTGCTATCAAGTCCCCTCTCAACCTTCTCTTCTTTAGGCTAGAGGCCAAGGTCCCTCACTCTTTCACTGTATGGCTTGCCTTGCCAGTCCCTGATCATATAGGTGGACTTTCTCTGGACCCTCTCAAGCTTTTCCAGGTTCTTATTGAAGTTCAGCACCTAGAACTGGACGCAGTACTCCAACTGTGGTCTCACCAGTGCCGAGTACAGCAGGAGTATCGCTTCCTTAGTTTTACACAAGATGCATCGGTTGATGCATGCCAGCGTGTTATTTTCCCTGCTGACCTCTTCACACTGACGGCTCATATTCATGCAATAGTTAATCACTACCCCTAGGTCCCTTTCAGCCGTGGTCCAAGTCAAGCTGTCACCACCAAACCTGTATGTATGTTGATGATTGTTTGTCCCCAGATGGAGCACCTTACACATGGAAGTGTTAAACTTCATCTGGTTCTGGTCTGCCCAACTCTTGAGCCTGTCCAGGTCTGCCCGTATCTGCAACCTATCTTCTGATGTGACCACACCACCCCATAAATTGGTGTCGTCTGTGAACTTGGCCAGTGAGCTTTTCACTCCCCCATTCAAATCATTGATAAAGATTTTGAAAAGCACCAGTCCAAGCACAGCCCCTGAGGGACACCACTGGCCACTTTGCACCAGGATGACGCAGTTCTGTTCACGAGAGCTCTCTGGGTCCTACCCTGTAGCCAGTTTCCCACCCACTGAACCATCATCTACCTAATGCCACAATCTTCCAGTTTTCCCACAAGGATATCATGGGATACTAGATCAAAAGCCTTTTGGAAGTCTAGGTATATAACGTCTACCTCATCTTCCATATCCAGGTGGCAAGAGAGCTGGTCATAAAAGGAGATGAGATTGGTAAGATAAGACCTACCCACAACAAAGCCACACTGGCTGTCATTCAGAATCTTACCTTCCCCGAGTGTATCACACATAGATTCTTTAATGAGCTTTTCCAGAATTTTCCCTGAGACAGAGGTTAGGGCTGATTGGCCTGTGGTTGCCTGGGGCCTCCCTCTTCCCCTTCTTGAAGATGGGCACAATGTTGGCCCTCTTCCAATCCTCAGGGATCTCCCCTATGTGCCACGAATTCTGAAAGCACTTTGCCAGGGGCTCCGTGATGACCTCAGCCAGCTCCTTCAGCACTCTCGGATGGAGTCCATTAAGTCCTGCTGACTTACAAATGTCTAGCTTTTCTAGCTGGTATTGCACATGCTCAGCATCCAGAGTGGGGAGGCTGTCAGTCCCGGCATGCCCCCTATGATCCTTATTTCGTTTGTCTTTCCCCTTGGTTCAGTGAAATACTGAAGCAAAGTGGGCATTCAGGAGTTCAGTTTTTTCCTGAATGTCAGTTACCAGTTGTCCCAAGGTGTTAAGCAGGGGCCCCACACTTCCATTCGTTTTCCTAAAGATGGATTTCTTATTGTCTTTTCCTAAAGATGGATTTCTTATTGACTTTGACTCCCGTGTCTAATCTAAACTCAGTCGCCACCGTGGCTTTCCTGATCATTTCCCTACAAGTGCGGCCACTATTGTATAGTCCTCCTTGAGGACCATCCCTAGCTTCCACTCCATGTACACCTCTTTTTTAAGAAAACTGCAATGTCCCTATGAACCCAGGAGGGGTTGCCAGCCCTTCTGCTATATTTCCTCTTTGCAGGAATGAGGTTTTTTTGTGCTTCAAGGATCGTATCCTTGAGCAATGACCACTCTTTGCGCACCCCATTTGCCTTCCCTTCCTCATCCCACCTCACCTCCCCTGCCAATATTCTGTGTAAGTAATATTTTAAAATGGTAACGAAGCCATCATTGAAAACGTCCTGTATCAGACAATATTAAACAGTCTGTGATGGCAGTCAGAATTTCCAAATATGTTTTCTGAGTTGCACAATATATCACTCCAACTTGGCAGGTGTTTCAAAGAACTAACAGGGTAGAGGTTTGTTCTCAAAGAATCTGGACAATGAATATTTGTCATCATTAACTACACCCTTCCAATTTTTAAATAAGATTAAATGTACTGAAATTACAATGTAAGCAATACCTTTCATTGCAGCTAAATTAATGTGCAAGTTATAAAACTCACTGTACCTCTTTTTCCTTATTTATCCCATCACTTAACACTCAGCTTTCTAAGCTGCCAATAGAAATAAATGGGAAAACTGCCCATGATCTGGTTTAAGAAGTATAAAGTCCCTCCAGCTTCAATCATATTCAAAAGGATCATCCATTTAGCAGTGCATTAAGGTCTGCTTACATGGCATACTCCTCTCAAGGTTGGATGTGCTCATCTCTGTGAAACACTGATTTTCATAGTACTGGAGACAGAAGTGAAATAAAATGCAACAAAATAGCGAACAGAGTGATAGTACCATGATACATTATTAGCACTTGCTGCTTATACCATAATGCCCTGGTGTATGTAGTAGCGATAGAGCCCAACAGGAGCAGCACCTGTCCCCTCAGCAGAATATATATGCCTATTGTGAAAAATCAGAATTATGAGTGGCAATAGGTAATGTACATTATGTTCAAATATTATAACGGCCTGAACCAAATTGGAGCTAGCGGACTCAGCACTGTCCGAGTTTCCCAAGCCCCACGTTATAAGTAGGATTAGAAGCAGGATCAAAGGGTGCCTGCACACGAGCAGGGGGGCTGCTCCACTGTGTTAGAATTCCAGTGTGTCAGAGCAGATTCGATTAACTGACTCTGCTGAAGTGTGGCAACTACTGCACTCCAGCAGCCTCCTGCATCTTATGTATCAACATCTCTGCAGTTCAACATGGTGGCAGGGGTGCTTGAACTAAAGCTCACTGAACAAGCTTCAGTTCAAGCACCCCCACTGCCATTTTGAAGCATGGGTATGCCAAAACATGAGATGCAACGGTGCTTTAATTACAGCAGCTCTCAGAGCCACTCTGAAGTGCCACCCCCTCCCCCCCAACCCCTAGAGCATGTGTAAAAGTGCCCAATAAGCCCTTGTAATCCTGGGTGTCCATGAGGAAAAGAAAAGAAAAGGAATCTGCCCCCCCCCGAACAGAACAGAATGTTTGGTATATTTTACTCTAGTCTGGACCTTTGCGGGAAGGTAGGCCTCAGCCCTCGACCCCCAGGACTGCTGACATTCAAGCAAAAACCACAGGGTAGCATTCATGTACTGGCCAGGCACACTATTCCTCTGTGACACATTTAGATAAGTAAAAGCGGAGCGGGGGGGAGTTAATTTGTCTGCCTTGCCTGCTTTACTCTTATCTGCTATGACTGCGTATCAATAAAATTTGCCTGTTACCAAATGGAAGAAGTCATGGTCAGTCTGAGGGCTTGGGTCCACCTAGAACAAGGTATCAGGACTGGGTCATAAATCCAGTGCCAACAGTTACCGCTGAAATGCTTTTAGCGTACAAACCTATTAATACACTAAATTCCATTGAAGCCAAGGAGTTACCATGAATCAACAAGATTTGTAATATAATGATAATTATTATTAATGATGATGTTATTGAACAACAGCATATGACACTGTCTGGTATACCAGTCTTCTGGCAAAAATATCAGGAATTCTCCACATTGGGCCACTCATCTAGTTGAGCTATTACTATGTGGTCTATGCTTTAGACTCCACCTGGCCAAATTAACTAGCTCTTGGAGACATCAAACCAATGGCCTCCCTCAGGAATCAGTGCTGGTGCCTCCTTTTCTACCTGTACGTTAATGACCTGCCTGTGACAAGCTCACAAAAATGTATTTACGCTGATGACAGTGTCTTTGCCACCCAAGCCCATGACTTTTCAAAAGTGGAACTTGCACTTGATGGAGACATGTGACTGATGTTAGATTACTGCCTTAAATGGCACCTCAAACCAAATACCTCAAAGACTGTCTCAAGTGTTTTCCATCTGCATAATGCCAGCACTAATTATAAACTCACTATCACCTTAAATGCTCAGCCTTTCAAATTCAAAACCCACCCAGTTTATCGTGGAGTAACCCTTGACCGGACTTTAATTTACAAAATCACTCCTCCAGAAAACTGATTTAAATATCAAAACAAGAAATAACCTACTTGCCAAACCTGCAGGTTCCACCTGGAGTGCCAGTGCCTCCATGCTACATTCATCTGTCCTCACATTGTGTTATTCAGCTGCAGAATACTGTGTCCCTGTATTCATCACACAGCAAACTAGTGGTCAACCAAATCGCATGCTACTATGTGTCAGACGCATTGCAACCCACTCCACGGCTCCCCCTCATCTCTGCCACACAAAACCTGAAGTAAATTTATTAGCCAGTCTCCATGATAATCCTATGCTGCCAGTGCATTGCTACATATTCCACGCACCAATAGCTAGGCTCCCCTCAAGACACCCAATATGAACTACCCTTTCAAAACCCCTTGACTTTTCCTTATTTATTCCATGGCATGAAGAATGGCCATCATGAGCACCAATAAATCATCATATCATCTCTGACCCTACAATCAATCAACCAGGATTTAGCTGGCCATGCTGTTACTGGGCACTAATCAATTGTTTTAAAAATAGACAGGGTCACTCTGTCTCAAATCTATACTAATGGGACCTCTGCAATGATAATAAATACCCTTGTGGACAAATTCAAATCATGTCCCACATTAATTACTTGTGTCCATTGACTATGCTACCTGGTGCCCTTCAAGCTCTTCATACTGGTAATGACATCACCTTAAGATGGCTGCAACAATATGCTGAAACTGCATATGCTAAATAAATTAATTAATAATGATAATCAAAGAATAGAGAACCCTTTTGACTAGGACTAAGAGCAGACATTCATGGGAGTTAGGGGGAGGTTAGATCACATTAAAAAACTAAAGTAAGTTCAGATGCAGGGGGCTATTAGGG
>NW_017728909.1:42983209-42991666 GCF_001723895.1 Crocodylus porosus
AGGTGTACTACGCAGGGGGATGGGGGGACAAGTGGTATCTGTGGGAGCAACTGGAGGGTCAGGCAGGGACTGTGGGGGGTTGCTGAGGTCACCAGGATCTATGGGGGAGACTTGGGGGGGGGACAAGTGGTTATTTTTAGTCCCCAACCCCTCCAGTGAACCTACCTCCCATCTCCCCTGCACTTCCCCCCACTGATATTTACTTGCTAGGTTCCCAGCATCCACGAATGCTGATAAAATTGGCGGCACCCAAACAGCTTGCAGGATGAAGGGTTGGGGTGCTGGCTGGTCTGCAGCAGGGTGGTGAGGGCCAGAAAACTAAAAATAGCCTAGTACCAGGGGAATGGGTAAGAAAAGTACAGCCCTGGGCCTGAGGCAAGTAGCTGGGCATTCCCAGCCCTGGGGCTGTGCAGATAACTGTACAGAAGTACCATTCACCAATCTCACCTAGGTTGATTAAGTTTGAGTGTACAATAATCCAGGTCTATTTTAGACAAATCTTTGTGTGCAGAACTTCCATACAGTTACAGGTTTAGATTGAATTCTGATCACTGAGACTGGGTCTAAGTACAAGGTCCACACTTGGGCAAACTAAGTTAGATCAGGTGGCCATTTTTAACCCAATCTAACCTCCCCCAATCCCCATGAATTTCTGCACTTAGCCCAAGAGACTCATACACCCATCTGTTAGAGGAATATTTATATATTTTTATTTTTTTATTATTATTATTGTTAAAGTAAAGAAATGACTCATCCTTTAAATATTACCATCTCTGAATACAACTGTGATTCAACATTAACAACACCTACAAAAGCATAGTATAAAAGTAGGAAAGAACTGTTTATCTAGCTGAAGTGATAAGTAAAACAGAATTAAACCAGAATGTAATGCTTGAACAGAATTTTTGGCAGAATACCACAGCTAATGCTCTTGTAAAAACTGCTTAAATCACTAATGAGTATAAGCAGTCAAAATATGTTCTACAGCTCATTTGAAAAATGGTACCTCTAGTAAAAGAAATCCAGACACCTGGGGGGGGGGGTTGGTTTTAGGCTGACTCAGAGATAAGAGTGCCACCTACTGAGTGAACAACTCAATTATAACTAAAAACTACAAACCATAATTTTCTGAAAAACAATACGTAATCTATTTCTAAGGGCATTTATATCACCCTTCTTAACTTTAAAAATTCGACTGAAAAGGATTTACCATGATAACTATTAGAAATCTAGTTCTATTCTTCTTAAGAAACTAATGAAACTCCTGTTCAAGTCTTGGCCCTACTTGGGCATAAATTTTCAAAGGTGGCTAACTATACCTTGCCATTTTGGGTCATTTCAGAAGACCCCCAATTTTCAGGTGGTATATCAACACCATCTTAAAAAAAACCTTACCTATTTATAACTTCACACAATTTGGCATCCAAACAGGTGTTCAAAATTACAAGTCACTTAAAAAAAATGCAGCATTTTATTCCTCCTGTATGCCCCAAGAACATGATTTTAACTATGCTGGAGGTGATAAAAAATAATTTAAAAACAAGAACACTCCCCCCACCACACACACACACACCAAGAACTGATATTAGCTCTTCTGACCTTTGATCAGGGAACTTGCTGATGATCAAATCTGCAACACAAGAAAGCATGCCCTCTTGCAGAAAAAAGAAAAGCATTATCTTTAATGCTTACAGTGTTCAAAACAGAATAAACATGTAACCCACTGTTCAGTATGTCATGCATTCTTTTCTCTGACAATCTACAAAGAATAAGAATCTGTTACAGATCCCAACAACAGAGATGGCTCTTCAGTTCAAGACCTTATTATTAGTTCTGGAAGTTTTTGGTTCAATTTCCGCTGTGGCAGCCAAAAGTTGTTGTTTGCACATGTACATGGTAGGCATTTGAGATCACCAAGTCAATGGAAATTATTACAAGTGGATACAAAGCTGCATATCCAGACTTTTTCTCAAAAAAATTTAGCAGTTTCTAGGGATTTAATTTTAGTTTGAGTCCAATTTCAGAAATTACCCATATATTTTTAATATAAGGTACTTCACTTTATTTCACGGCACGATATCATATAAACACAAAAATATGGAAGTTCTATCCCTCTGTGATGTATGTACATGTTAATGGAAAGTGCAGTTTAAACTAGGAAAAAGTCAAATGGCATAATACTGGATATCCCAAAACACCTACATAAGATACGCAGAATGTATCATTTTAAAGTTATTACTGAACTAAACCGCTATATTGCATAGTCAAAGCTCTGTATCTCCACACGCTATTCAGTAGCAAACAGACAGATGGAAAAAATTATACTAGGGCAGAAGCATAACTGCAAATGGGCTTCCACAGTTCTCTAGAAGACATTAGTATATGTCTTCAGGTGGTCCCCAGCATGCACTAGATAGCTGCTGGCTGTAGCAAGCACTCCTATGGAACCCTGTCTCAGCTCTTGCAAATTTTCATTATTTTTACCACACAGCTAACTAAGTTTGTGATACATGCTCACTTCTTAGTTGCGCACTTTGTACTATACATTGAAACTAGTTTATCCCAAAACAATCAACAGCACTTTTTCTCAACCAGGGCTCTTTCCATCAAAAATTTCAAGTGTAATTCCAGGCATTGCAATTTTGGAGCTACTCAAACAAACGTTGTAAAAATATATTTTTGTACCCAAGGAAAATGATTCCTTCCCCATCTTCCTATTCACAAGGATAATGACTGCTTTCCAGATCTTCCCCAAAAACAGTACTTGAAAACTTTTTAAAACTTAGGACAGCAGTGCTCCTCTGAGCCCCTGCCACAGACTAACAAGAAGCAATCTCTTCTCTTAGGTGTGGAAGGGGGGCAGTACCCTCATCTTTATAAAGAACCAACAACTGTTAAAATTCTTTTTACTTGATATTGTATCTTGGGGGTAGAAAGACATTATTATTAATATAGTTATCATATTCTTTCCCTTTAAATGAGATCATTACAGCAGTGCAATTATTTCTATTTGATATAACTGAATCAGAAAAGAGATTCTGTTTCAACAGTTCACATAAGTATTGCAACCCTTTTCTATGTGTACAACTCCTAAACTAAAACTAAAATGGAACTAATTAAAGCAATATAAACACAACTCCAACTATCTGGTTTTCTTTGTACAAAGACACACATTAAAGTCCTAACAAAACCCTTCTGCTTTGTCATCTCTAATCTGCAAAGCCTTCTCCTTCAAAATTTTCAGGGTTTAACAAGCAAGCATCAGTCACTGTAATCTCTGTCCATAGTAACTGACCATGTAGTCTTTTACTTTCCAGTACAGAACAGCAGCAGTGTTTTTTCAAGGGAAAAGGGAAATAGAGCTGCACAGAAGTCAGTCCTGATATATTTCAGGATACCTTGTTAGAGTGATTATCAATAGAGGAAGTTAAAGCACCAGTCCAAGAAATTTAGAAACATAAAATGTATCATCCCCAAGTAGTTATTTCCAGTGCATTTCAGGGTCATATTTTTACAAAAGAGATGGTTACCAAGGAGCAACAAGGTGCCTGAACCTTACTATAACGTATGCAAGTCTTTCCATTAATGTCAGCATTCATTCCATCTCACTCACTGGAATGGGATAAGACTTTGAGGTATGATATTATGGATCTATCCCTGTTTATGTTTTTATACCTTTATGATGATCCAGGCACTCAGAATTATACCACTGCATAACTGGAAGCCTGAATATACCTTGGTATCTTTTCCACTTACCCAATACTAAATAATGTGTCTTCCAGTATAATTTTCTCTTTGTAATCATAGCATAGCTACCCCTTTCTAAAACATCAATAGTCCCACGAGTGAAAATATTTTATGGTATGATCTGTGAAACAGAATACTTTAAGGCTAGGAACAGACATTCAGAAAGCCCAAGCCTGAATTGATTCAATCTTTTCAGGTTAATCTACCCTGCAGAGAGTGAACCGGTTCACAACTGGATAGACATTCAGCACATGCCGGCAGTGGCTCAGGCCAGAAGCCCCGGGGCATTACAGCAGCCCTTCCCTTCCAACAAGGAAACTGAGCTCAGGGGCGCAGGTCCAGGCCCCAGCAGGCCCGAGTTAGACTGAGGAGGGTTTTAAACCCCTACCTCCGCCTGTAGGGATTGAAGGGTGGGGAAGAGGGCTCGCCTACTGGGGGTGGGGAGGAGGAGGGGAGAGGTCTGCCCACCCTGACAGCTGGGAGCAATCCCCACACCCAGCGCTGCTCAGCCCCAGAAGGGAACTCCTCCCTGTACTCCCCCTCCCCCCCCACCACTGGGTGCAGAGGGGGGCTCTGTTTGGTATGGGGGAGGGGCTCTTCCCCTCCTCCTCCTCTCCCCCCCCCCCACTGCCCTGGTAGGGAGGGGGGCACTGCAAGGCTGCTTGGCCCTGGAGGCGGACTCTTCCCCCTGCTACTCCCACATCACCAAGAAGTGGGGGGGGGGCTCCATGCAATGTTGCCCAGCCCCAGTTGGGCTCTCTTCCCCAACCCCACCTATGGAGTGGGGAGGGGGGCTCTATTCCATACTGGGAGGTACACTTCCCCCTCTTCCTCCTCCTTGCCCTGCCCCCACTCTAACTGCAGGGGGCAGGGATGGGGGGCAGGGAGGCTGCCCATCCCCAGTCCCAGCGAGGGACACTTCCCCCCGGGTGGGAATCAAGGGGCTCTGTTCAGTGCTGGGGGAAATTCTTCCCCTCCCTCTTCCACCCTGAACCTGCTTGTCACGGGGCAGGGAGGGCAAGCTCTTGAGGTGCTCCCTGGCCTGGCCTGGCTCAGCCCAGCTGGGGAACAGGGGGAGGCTTTAACAGAGCCACAGCTGCCAGGGTTGGCTTGGCCTCACTCAGCCCCAGCTAAGGCAGCCGTTTGGTGGGGCTGGGCTGGGCCAAGGGGCTGCTGCCACCCCCAGTGGGTGCAGCTCAGTGACAGGGAGGTCAGTGCAGCCAGGAAGCTGCTTCCCCTGTCAGTGAGTACAGCCCAGCATATGTGGCTGGTGGCTGTGTGGGCAGCAGCTTACCTGGGCTTGCTTAGAGGCACCACGGGCCCAAAAGCATGGCAGCTGTCCACCATGGAGGTGGACCCCTTGGTGTCTCCAAGTGGGCTCACCCCTGCGGCCCAGCCCAGCCCCACCAAGTGCTGCCTTAGCCGGGACTGAGTGAGGTCAGGTTGGGCCGGGCCACAGGGCTGTGGCCACCCCGGCAGCTGCAGCTCCATTAAAGCCTCTCCCTGTGCTCCGGCTGGGCCTGGCCAGGAAGCAGCACAAGAGCACCACAATGTCAGGGGGCAGGGTGTGGAGGAGGAGTAGGGGAAAGAGTTCCCCAACCCCAGCACTGAACAGAGCGTCCCCCCCACCCTACAGGTTGGGGGAAAATGTCCCCCACCAGGGTCAGGGACAGGGCTGGGCAGCCTGCACAGAGCCCCCCCTCCCCACCCCTCAGCAGTGGAAGTGGGGTCAGAGGGAGGAGAAGGAGAAGGAGGGAAGGGGAAGAGTGCCCCCCAGCATGGAAAAAAAACCCTCCCCACCCCGTGGGGGGGTTGGGGAAGAGTCCCCATCTTGGGCCAGGCAGCCTTGCAAGGAGCACCCCCTCTCCAGCCTGTGGTGGTGGAGGAGGAGCAGCAGGAAGACAGAAGGGGGGCTCTGTGCAAGGCTGCCTGGCCCAGCCCCAGCTCCGGGGTGAGGGGGGTGCTCTGTGTAGCACTACCCACCCAGGGTGTGGGGAGTAGCTGTAACAGCTGCAGCTGGCAACAAGCAAGGGAAGAGTCCCCCACCTGGGGTCAGGCAGCCTTGCATAAAGCATCCCCCACTGCTCTGGGGGGGATGGGAGGAGTATTCATCCCCCTCCAGTGCCCCACAGAGCCCTCCTTTCCCACCCTGGGGGAAGGAGGAGGAGGGGAAAAAGTCCCCCGCAGCACAGAACAGAGACCCCTCCCTGCCCTGCAAAACAACCATCCCTGCATGGCACCATTAATGTGAAGGGGGCAGGGAGAAGAATTAATTCCTTCCTCTGTACCTTCTGGTCCCTTCTTCCCTACAGCCAGGGTCTGCCAGTCCCAGGAGCCACCGCCACAGCCCCCTCCCCACCTCTGCTCCCCAGCTGACAGGCAGACCCTAGCTGTGGTGGGGGAGGAGGTGAAGGAGGGAAGAATAAATCCCCTCCTTGCCAACTTTGCCTTAACAGGGCCATGCTGCCTGGTGTCTCGCCACATCCCCTCTCTGCTCTGGTTACAGAGTAGAGGGGCAGGGGCAGCCCAGCTCTGGAGCAGAGCACAGCCCCAGCCCAGGCAGCACGCTGGGATGCTGGGGGAGTCTGGTTTATCTTAAACCAGCAAGGGGTCTGGGACAAACATTGCATAAACCAGTTTGACCCAAATCAGTTAAGTCTGATATTGCATTCTAACAGGTTTACCTCAACCTGGTTTCAGCCATTTTCAAACTGGCTTATGTGCACTGAATGTCTGTTCTGTTACAGATTTAAACCAGTTTCTGATCACTTAAACTGGTTTATGTGTAATGTCTGTCCCTAGCCTTTATGAGTGAAGTAATGATTGTAAACATTGCTTTTTTCCTACTAAAATACATTGAATATACAAATATAAACACATTTTGTAAGAAATAAATAACTCAATGACAAGGATTTTATTAATTTAAAGTTCTTATTTTCTTTATCCCAGTTCCACAAACTATTTTAAGTAAAGGAAAATCCATAGTCAAGTTTTATAGAAATAAAATAAAAACAAGCATTAAACTAACCAAACAAAGCAAATACTAAAGAACACTAAAGTAGTACTACAATAACTATATTTAAAACAGTACTACAAAAATAATGGTCCTGAAAACTGAAGTTCACAACAGTACCAGTGTAGTGTTTTGAGTTATTAATGAAGAATACAATATATTTTCATATAGTTCTGAAAAGAAAAAAAATTCCTATAGAGCTGTGTATTTCACAGCGTTTAGCATATCGCCGATGACAGAAAAATGCAAGAAACAATTTCTTGTCTTCTGTATGGCCCAAATCCTGTCACAATGCAAGGTGATATACACAGGCTGTAGTAAAGTGCAAAGCCATACCACCTAATGCAGATATAAAAGAGTTCCTTCCCCTTACATACATAAATAGAATCAGAGCAACCCAATCTCTGTACTTCATTAAGGAAAACTACTTACAGACAATTACAGATTTCTAGAAAAAACAAGGGCAAAACTATTCTAATTTTTTTTAATATATGGAATTGGCTAGGGAGGATCGAAATTCTGCACAAGTTAAGAAGGTCCAGACCTTCTAACAATTATCTTCTCATGGATATTACAGTGCCCAGTACAACTGTAAAACTTGGTAGAGTAGTATATACTAATACAGTGACCACTCAGAAACATATCTAATATGTAATTTAATAAAATTAAAGTTGTCTTTAATAAATGCTCCATGTAGCGGCTGAAGCTGCAGATGATCTCTCTCTCCTAGCTACTTTAATAGCAACAAATTCATCCACAAAGATTCTAATGTGCATTAGAGCCTACACACATTATCTGGATTACAGTGGTGTTCATTACGTGGTATCTTAAATGTATATAGATATACAGAGACAAGATATGTTTCTTTTATTGCTGAAATAATGAATTTCTTTTCACTGCTGAAGCAATTCTGACTACAGAGTCTTTGTTTCAATTCATAATTGCAATAGGAAATTTCTATGAACTGTTAGGGGATAAAGGAAAGAATGAATGGAAAGGTTTTGTGTCTTAATTAAAAATGCTTATCCATTATTGCATGATGGTTGTCATGGGCATCCCCCTAGATGAATGGCCAGGCCACAGTGAAATGGCAGAATGCTAGGCCATAACACAGGCCTCTGGACGGGTGACCCCTGTCACGCTCACGAGGCAGGGAAGTCAATCGTATCGAACTGCCATTGAAGCAGGAACGAAATTGCAACATAACTGGCTAAGCAGAAGACAATGAGGGGACTGCATGAGGAAGGGGCTACTGACGAGTAAACAGAATGCTGGCAGAAAGGTAACACAACTGGCTAGTAAAAATAAGTGAAAAAGAGTAAGGGTATAAAAGGGTAAAGCCACGAGGCCCTGACGGGGGAAGTTCGAACTGTAACTTCAAGCGTCAAAGGGCCCGCGGACTGATCACCCGCAGGGTCGCCCCTCCCCCGAGCACTGCCTTGGGTCGTTCTTGAGGCCTCCGCGAAGAAACTAACATTCCCAGCCATGAAGCCACTCCTTTTGTTTGCTGTAGTGGTAAGCATGCATGTAAGACTGTAGCTGCTTATGTTTGTATTTGTCTGTCTTTCCTGTAAAAGACATGAGCCATTGACCAAGTCTCAGTTCTAGGGTCTTGGCTAGCCGCACCAATTCATAGATTCATAGATTCATAGATGCTAGGGTCGGAAGGGACCTCAATGGATCATCGAGTCCGACCC
>NW_017728909.1:42991766-43005983 GCF_001723895.1 Crocodylus porosus
TTTAGCTGTTTGTAATTGTTTTGATTATGTTTTGATTGTTAAATGACCTTTTAAGAAATATGAGCCGTTGACCAGGTCTGAGACTAGGGTCCTGGCCAGCCGCACCAAAATCACGCATGGTTTTGAAAGCAAGGGGCCTTGACCCGAACCTCGTGACCCAATGGACATTGCTCCTCAGCTTTGATTGTTTGATTATTGTATGTTGTCATAGATTAGTATTATATAGGAAATCATTTGCTTGAGTTGTCAATATTTTATAGGTTAAAGCCAAATAAATACTGCATATTAATCATGAACTGCGTCTTCATTGGTGTCCAGCCCACCGACCTAGCCACAACTGGGCATTTTCAACCTAGTGCATCAATGATATGAAAAGGAGATGGTCTAATAGGGACAGATCTGATAACAGAGTTATTCACAATTTTTTTTAACTTGATGAGCTTGGCTTTAGCTGGAATTCAAAATTATTTTGTAGACTTGCCTCTGTTGTTTGGTTATCTGGTTCAATGTTTGAGGGGCAACTGCTTGCTAAAGGCTGACCAGTTTTAAAAAAATAGTACAATCTGTGGGAGAAATTAGTCCCTTGAGTTTGGTTTAGCAATTGCAGTAAATTATGTAAAAAAAAAAGTTGTTATTTAAAAGATTATCTAAAATGACTTTTAAATTATGGATTTATGCTTTCTTCTCGTTTCTCTACTTTAATAATAACAATTTTGGCCTAAATGTCATGGTATTAGTTTGAAGTGATACCAGAATGGTCTGATCCTATAACCAATCTGCACACTACCCCATTGACTTCCATGTGAGTTTTTCAGGTAAAATTAATACATTGATGGGAATTTGTTCTTTTCTGTTCAGTACTTGCTTTTCTATTGTTGAAATATTCCTGTCTTTGGCGTTATTGTTTGTTATTTTTTATAGTTACATCTTTGGAATTCTTTTACATTATTATAGATAAAAGTATATATCAAAGTGTTGCATTTATAATGTCTGCACATCCTTCTTTTCTTGTTAGTAATAAGAAGTCTTTGTACTTATATCCTACATTATATTATCTATGTATTGCACAAGCATTAAATTATGTTACATTTATTTAAAACAAGAAAAGCATTTTAAGGTACATACAGAACATTTTCATACCTGTGGTTGGAGAAGCAGATGAAACAAATTTTGATCTTCCCTTCAGGTCTAATTACACCAACATTCAAAATTAAAGGCTAACTCTATCTCCCCTGCTGTGTAATGTAAATCAGATGCAAGGACGCAAAGTCGGCTCAGGACAAAAGACCTATGGCAATACTACAAAGAATAAGTTGCAATATCAAAATACTAGCTGCTACAAGAAATTAAAACAGTTGGCTCATTTAACTGTATACAATTTTTTTTTAGGTCACTCCACCAATAAAACACGATCAGTCAGGATTCACGTAAGCCAGGACAACTTCATGCATTTTAAAGAAATACCTTAAACTATTTTGGGTCCTACAAACTTGAAAATATGGAATATCACAGACTGCTGACATCAACAATGGTATTTAATACTGCTAAATAGTAAAGAGGGAAAAAAGTTCTTTTTTGTTACACTGTTGATGTGTTGTTATTAGATTGTGGCCTGTTATACCTCCAGGGATTCTTATGATAATTAAACATCCAATCCTGAAAATCTTTGCCTTTACAGACAAAACTCCAATTATGTGAAAACTAAATGCTTTATTTTAAAGTCAGATAGGTAACCAGGACATGCTTCTGAGATGAGAGAAGTCAGAAGTGTGTGCTGATTCAGTCATATGATATAGCAATCATGGCATAAATCAACAAGAGAGTGCAAGAAGCTTAATAAGCCAAAATTGTGCAGATTTTTTCCTCCATATAAAGGTCACCTGCCCCCATCACCCTCCATCTCAGATAAATATATAAAAGGGTAACAAACACAAAAAGTAAACCAATATTGATATACTGTCAGCGGGTAGATAACGCTGAATAGTTCTTTTAATCCTAAATAAAGGATTCACTCTGACTTAGAAAGGGCTAAGTAAGTTTTTCTGTCTATTCCCACCATCTATTTCTTCCACTTTGAAGAGCAATTCAGACAGTGAAAAAAGAGAAAGCAATGATCACTCTCATCATTTCAAACTGGCTTATAAAGCCATGGTGCTCATGTGCAATGAAGCTATTACAGACCCGAGTTCTTCATTCCATTTTCCTGGGAAGTAGGATCTTCAATCAGGGGCTAGTACTTCAACCTAATCCAAGCATAATTATTGTTAAGGATGTAACAGCTACTAACACGGTCAGATATATTATATAGAATTGACTACAGAATTCATCCTTTTTTGCACATACTAGGGTGACTTCTCTCTCTCATATCAGGCATAACCACTGTCTACATTTTCACTTGATAGATACTCTTTATTCTCTAGTCCAGTGGTCTCCAAACTTTTTTGATCGCGCACCCCTATCAGTAAAAAAATGTTTGAGCACGCAACCCGAATATATGTATATTTATAGAAATAGAAATAGAAGTTCTAGTATTTTCTTCCTGCACCTCAATGGATTGTCTTGCATAACCCACTTTGGAGACCACTGCTTTAGTCAACTAGTTGCCTCTACAGCCAATCTAAAAATATCACTTTCTAGGGGATAAACAAAAATACAAAGCAAAGGTTTGGAGAAACCAGTATTTCACCTGCTATGAGCCACAGGCTGTTTATTAAAATATGTATGACCGCCTACCATTATTGGAAGCAGTTTTCAAAGTTATTTCCCCCCACTTGTAATGACTGTAGGGCTACATAGGGGCTGCGTTATCCTGTTTCCTGGGGTACGTACAAAGCGTAGGGTGGCACTTGCAGTTGTGCTGTAACTTTTGGCTTCACATAGCGCACTAAAAGTTACAACATGATCAAACAAACTGTCTCCGGCCCCCTGCTTCTTCCCTTGCTCGTCTCCAGCCTCAGGAGAGGAGGTGAAGGACCAGGGGGCTAGAGACAGCAGGGGAATGTCTCTGGGGCTGTCTCCAGCCCCCTGCTCCTTCCCCTGCTTGTCTCCAGCCTCAGGAGAGCAGGGGTCAGCAGGGGAATGCGCCCAGGGCTGTCTCCAGCCCCCTACTTGTCTCCAGCCTCCTGAGGCTGGAGACAAGCAAGGAAAAGAGCAGGAGGCTGGAGGCAGCAGGGGAATGTCTCCAGGAGCTGTCTCCAGCCTTCTGCTCCCTCCCGAGGCTGGAGATAAGCAGGGGAAGGAGCAGGGGGATGGAGACCGCGTGGAGACATTCCCCTGCTGTCTCCAGCCTCAGGAGAGCAGAGGACAGCAGGGGAACGCCTCCAGGGCTGTCTCCAACCCTGCTCATTCCTCTGCTGTCTCCAGCCTCCTCAGGTCCCCTCCAGCTCCTCAATTCCCTGCTTACCTGGCAAAAACTGGGTCCGGCTCCTTGTAGGTTCAGGATCAGGGAAAGGGCCAATCATAGAGACGCTCTGCAACTCTGCCAGAGCATCCTGGAGGACTGAGCCTCTGGTTGCCTCAGGACACGGTCTGGGACTGTGCCTTGACCCAGTTTTTACCCCCAGGGTTTTGTTTCATCTAATTTTCTCCCCGTGCTGCAAGTTTGCAGCATGGGGAACATTTTTTCATTCCTGCACGTGCCTCTTGCCCTGCCTCAGAGGGGTTTGAGACGGGGTTAGAGACACGTGCCCGCACCCTTTAACTTCAAACTTGTCCTCTTTCTCAGGCTTGTTCAGCATATCCCTTCCTAGATTGCTTGCATAGCTCCCGTACTTCCAGAGAGAATGGATCCTTGACCACTGAGCAGTAAGATCTAAACAAGCTGAAATATCTAAGCAAAGTTGCTGAGATTCTCCATGACTCCCATGGGCTATGTAGGGACTCAGGGCAGTAAGACAAACATCTATATCAAGAACTTTTGTATCCTATCAGTTTTGACATTATTAGTCTCTTAAAATTCTTGTTGCTCAAATTCTTGTTATTCTTCCTATGAAGATTACTCACTAAAGGCCATTTCACGTGACTTTCTTGGATCCATTGTACGGCCCTTTTCACTGCCCAAGTGGTTTAAATTGTCCTGAGTGAAAATGAAGATCAGGCTCTAAAGTATGAGTAGACAGTGGCTTTAAGTGAGTTAGGGAACTAGAAGGAGAGGGGAATGGAAGAAATAAAAAGGTGGACGAGCATAAGATCAAAGCAAAGAGTGGATGATAAAGGGTACATAAAAACAGAAGGATCAGTGATCACCAAATTTATTGCTGAGGTCACATTCCCATTCGGAAGGCTGTTGTAATCCCACCACCTGACAATGACTGGTTTACAGGGCAGCAACACAGAGCTAAAGAGAATTAAAGAGGACGGTAGAAGAAAGCAGAAAATAGCATAATGGAAAAAGGGGTGATATGCAAATGAAGGCCCAGAATAAATAAGTTGGCAATTAATTTCACACACACTCTGTCCCAATGGGCAAGAATTGCCTTACATTACCATACATTGCATGGTACTTATTCAGAGTATATCATCTGACCAAAATATGTTTTCTCTCTCATTATAACTTAAAACATATTTTACACTAATAAAACTATTAACTGTAACTTTATATATTCTATAAAAAGAGCTTGCATTACCAGTTCCTAAAGATCTCTTTGTTCTACCTGTATATTTCTATTCTATTCATAATCCTCTTCTAACACATTTATTTCACATACAGGAGAGTGGATGATAAATACTTTTCTAAAGATCAAAGTGTCAGTTCAGAAAAGAATTAAGAATGTGGCAAATCCTTATAATTTTAATTTGAATATGTTACATGTAAACAAATGGTGAATGCTTTCCGTACTAACATCTCCTGTGTCTTTTTAAAAGTTTAACAAAGATTTTGAAAAAAGGTTATACAGGATCAGAGGCTGCCAGCTTAGTTTCTTATCAAATTTTGTTTTTGTTTAAAAATGTTTTGACATGGAGATATAGCAGAAGCACCTTATCTCATCTACTGTAAAACAGATTTTTTACAATTATCTTTGACTCAACATTAGTACCAATTAACAGACTGCACACCCATCTTAACTTTAAAATAAGGTGCACAATTCTGAAAATTCTTAGAAATATAGAGAATTTTCCATTTATATAATGACTAAGCTATATTTGATAAAATAAGCATGAAACTGAGTAGCCACAATTTAATGTCATGAGCTGCAAAGTAGTTTTCTACTTAGAACAACTCTGTGTTTCTGTCTACTCACACCTGCTCTCTGTGTGGAAAATATCCAGACATTTCCTGTTAAAGATCACCTCTCTGCTCTGAATTCTATCTAGCCACAACTCATAAACGCAAACCAAAAAAACTCATCCGTAAGCAGTGCTAATCAACTTGGTAACAATGCCCAGTACATGGAATGCATTTCTGAAATTAGTTAAGAAATTACTTATATTCACTTAAAGCGGCATTTAATTTATAAAGAGCACTTAGTGAAATGCAAAAATAGCTGGAAAAAAACAATGAAAAATAAAATACTAGGTACGATTAAAAATGTTCCATGGGCATTTATATTTAATTTCAATATCTTGCCTTGCAAACGTGCAAAATATTTTGAAATTTGCTAACTACCCAAGAGCAAATCCTGCTCATCTTGATTTCATCAATACTAGTTGAATAAATAAAATTAACAGGATATGATCCCAAATTGAAATCCACTGAATTCATTGGGAATTTTGCTACTGATCTCCAAACATAAACAATTAGACCCTGTGTTAGAACTGGTCTGTAAACTAGTACAAACTAAAGACTACTGAACTAAAGATAAATGGATATGTTGTTTTCAGAATTAATTTATAACCTGACACAAGTAAAAACATATGCTGTAAATGAGTTCTTATGCAGAAGCAATCCAACAAAATCTGGTCATAAAGTTGTGCTAAATAGTCCATGCTGATATTTCAAAAGTAATGATAACATGAAAATGCACTACATATATACGTGTGGTAAGAGGCAAAAGCTCTGCAACCTGTTGCAGCCTCTGACCAAATTCATCGTTGGTGAAAATCCACGGTTGAAATTGACCTAATATGTTTTTCTGGATTGTTAAGAACGAGGAGCAGAACCGCTCACTAGCATATGTTTTATTCTGACTGTCAGTGGTAACTGATAAAAATAAAACAATTACTGTGCCTCAAAGAGAGTGAGAGAAGAAGGAAAGAGGGAAAAAAGACCACTAGGATTTTACTTAGATTACTGAACGATAAAAAAAGAGATATTTAGAACCCGTCAATGTTCTTTAAAAAGAAGTAAAATATGACATTTCAGGCTGTTAGAAAGTTCTTCCTCAGATATCTGGCCAAGCAGTAACTGAATGTTCTAACAGATATCCCAAACTATTACCACCAAACACATTTCCTGGAAAAACTATCATTTGAATAGTTTTATGACCATTTGTGAGACAGTCAGAAGATAAGTGCCTGAAAAAAATAAATAAGCATAGCACATAGAAGTGTTTTCCACTGATTATTTTCTTTTGTAGTAAGCTCAATACGTGTAGCAAAAACAGGATTTTTTTGTAACCTAAACCAATCTTTAATAGATTCTTAGCATTCATAGAAAATTTAACTTTTTACCCCTAGCTTATTAAATCATCCTGATGTTCTTTTTATTACTAAAGAATCAGTTGTGCCATTTAGTCACAGTACTAAGTTGGGGACACTGTGGGCCAGCCCCACTGCAACAGCTCTAGTGGCATCTTCCTCAAGCTCTCCAGGATATAAGAATAGGATGCCGGCTACTACACCCCATTCTCCCTACTGCACTGTTCCTGCTCAGCAAACCAGTGCACTTGGGGAAGAAAGTGAAGTTGTGTTCTCATTTGTGGTATTAAGTAAACTGAGGAAGTTAAGAAAGAGGAGTCCTTGCTCTTGTTAGTAAAACAACTGCATTCATGGCAGATCTTTAGTGTGGTGTACACTGTTATCTTCCATCCACTATGAGCCAACATAATAATCACACAAAGACGATCCCCAAATGACTATTTTGGGACATGAACCTGCAAAAATTATGCCTCAAATGGATTTACTCACATGAGCAGTTGGATTAAGCTCAGTGCATTTGGCTACATGAGTAAAGCCAAAGTTCTTGCAGGACTATGCTAAAATTTCCATTTTAAATTGAGATAGAAGTATATTCTTGTTCTGGTAAATGTTGCGCAGTCATTCATTGCATCTCCAATATTAAATAAAGCTTTCAAAATTTCTTGCAGTTAAAAACATGAAAATCTGGACTTTATTTGTGATAGTCACTTTTCTGGAATTGGTATTAAATAAAACACATTGGGGTCATCTGGAATGAATTAGGTAGTCTGTGGGCATACCTTCCCTCCACCATTACACCCCAACTCTCCCATTCCATCCCTGCCACCTCACTCACTCTCACACACATGCATATTTTACAAACTGAGTCTAAAGACATACTTGTTAACCATCTGAAAATCACAGCTCAGCTAACTCCATCACAAATGAAAAATAACTACCTTTTTAGTGATCAGAAAACATTCCACTCACATAATGCTCTTGTTAATTAGCTGCAAATCACCTGCTGGTAGACATTTGCTGTGTAATAAGCAGTTTTTCAGAATCACATTCTAAGTTCTTAATTGTTCCTTTAATTCCCACAGAGTCTATTTCATTCCATTCAGCTACAACTAACTTCAGATGAACCACTGGTTAACCTGACCTAGCGAGGATTAACCTGACCTAGTGAACACCTGCACACATTTACAGCACAGCCCCAGGGCTGGGAAAGCCAAGCCACTCTAGACAACCCCGGGGCTGTGCTGTTCTATAGTCCCTTTCCTCTGGCCCTGACTGGGCTTTTTTAGCCCCTGCCACAGGCCAGGCAGCCTCCCCACCCCCTGTGAACCCACCAACACCCCTCCCAAAGACTCACTAGCCCCCACATCCTGCAGCCCCTACTCACCATTACTTACTTACTTACCTCCACCTGCCTGCACTACTCCTGGCAAGCAGCAAATGCCTGCATACACCACTCCCAGTTCAGATTTAGGTGGGTTAAACTAAGTTGCCCAAATCTGAGCCAAGTCCTGCAAGCACTTCCTCTCACCCAAAATGAGCAAAGAGCAAAAGCTGATTCAATTTCCACTCCCTATTTAGAAGCCCTCTAGGATCTCCCTCTGATCCTTCTGCCCTCAGGACATACTAAAAAGGCTTTCCTGGAGAAAGGGGTTAGTAGAAATTATAATACAGTCTTGGGATGTGCTCTTTTCCAAGAAATCTCAACATGGATAGGAAAAAGATAAATATGGGGCAGGGGTCAGCAATGTTTTTGGCAGGAGTGCAAAAAATACGCCAACAATCTGACACCTCAACTTGGCATGCCAGAGGCAGACAGGGGAGGGGCTGCAAGGGATCCAATACTTGTTGCTGGCAGTGGGTGCACATACCCCTCCAGGGGAATGGCGGGAGAGGGGCTGGGGTTGTGCTGCCCCTGCCACTTCCCCGCTGCATGCCCTGAGGTACATGTGTACCTGCAGGGCTCAAGCCCCAGTCCAGCTGTTTGTAGCTACCCACCACCTGCTGCAGCTGCCCAGAGCCCCTGCTGGCTGTGGCAGGCAACTTGAAAGCTGCAAACAACTACACTTGGCTCCAGAGTGCCTGCCAGGCTCCATGGTGGCAGCAGCTGCAGATGTACCTCAGGGAGCACAGCCAGGAAGGGACCTAGGGCAGCGCAACCCTGGCCACTCCCCTGCCATCCATCCCGAGGTGCATGTGCACCTGCTGCCAAGCCCAGCCAGGGCTTTGGAGCCCCGTGCAGCTCTTTACAGCTTCCCGGCTGCCTGCCCCAGCTGGCTTGAGTCTAAGTCAGGAAGCCTTATTGGGACTTCTGAAAAGACAGTTGCTAGGATAGGCATCTAAGTAATAATCTCCTACAAAAATGTGAAGAACAAAACTATTTTCCTCTTATTAAAGAAAAAAAGTTACACTACAATTTTGCCTACAATTCCCAAAACCATCACATACACTAATTTTGAATTTATTTGTACAAAAAGAAGTTGTTCCTGGCCCAAAACTTACATTTTGAAATACTGTCTTAAGCAAGTAACTTCCTTGCTGGTAGCTGCATTTCTTATAGCCTGTGATAATCTGTGATACCTGGGCCTCTTTTCTGCAGATTGTCAAGGTCCCTCAAAGGTGGTTCACTGCTGTTGCCAGGCTACACCTCTTAGCCCCACCAACCTCACATAGTCCATCGAAAGAGTCTTCCAAAGATTTATGCAAAGGTCTCAACTGGATATTATTATACCTGCCACTTCAATTATTGACAGAAAACAGAAGTGAAATTAATTTGCTCTGGCTATTGACATAATGCCCAGAATGACAGAATTGTAGGAGATGTTGCTAACAAAAAGGAAATTATCAGATAAGAAATTTTCTGCCCTGTAGCCCAGCATCACCCATACTTCTGTCATGCAAGAAAGTAGTGCTCAATGACATTAAAAAGTAAGGAGGGAACAAGGAAAAGTAGGAAGAAACATTTCTTCCATATTATAAGATACATCTGAAGACTTATTTCTTTCAGAACCACCACATGCTGCATCTTACTACCAAAAATTCCTCTGCAGAAATCCTATTTTGTAGTTTGATATATGATTGGCAAACACAGAGTTTGATGGATTAAGACTTTGAAAATGCTCTGGAAATTTTATCAGGTGAATCTTTCTATTCATAAAGCCACTAGGGGATCTTGCAGAGAAAGCCTTGATTGCAAGAAGGAATATTTCTCTTGCAGTTAATATGTGAAGTGGTGTAGGATTTTCAAATCTTGGTCGCAACAGCTAAAGGCCCTAGCACGTTGTATGGAATAGGATGCTCAGAATGGAATGAGACTAATGGTTGCAATCAGTGTGTGTACTCTAGAATGCAGCAATACCTGAAGAACTCTACGAATTATCATTTTAGTGCAGCCCTTTTCAAAGAATTCTTCTCTTGAAAAAGTATCTGCTTACTCCTTGATTTGTAGAGAGAGAGAGAAATATTTGTATTCATAGCAAACTCTTAACAAAGGGGGGAAATTTCTCTTCCATAAATTACCTTTAAAGGTTTCTAGTACCTTCATCTGAAACAGCTGATAATAGTCATGGTTTAGAGATGGAATTCCAGATTCATTGGCCTATTACCAACAAGACCCATGTTTTTATTCAAACATACCACTGATGCTATCAAAATGATATTCTTGGAAATTAAACAGCACAAGCCTGACCCAGCAAAAGTTGAGGTTTTCCTTTTCTTATGTGAGCTCTAAATCAGTGATTTTCAACCACAGTGCTACACCACCCCCGATGTCCTTTCAAGCATGCCTAAGGTGCCATGCAATGTTAGCACAGTTAAATATTATAACAGAGTGGTATCTCCTGTTAGAAGGTTTCAGCCAACCCTGTTAAGGGCATTCAGCTATGGGCCTCCTGGTAATGAGGAAGTGGCCCACTGGGAGTTTAAAAGCCTGGAGGATAAGGCCTAGAGGGAGGCTTGTGAAAGGACAGTTTGAGAGGAGGAAGCAAGTAGTGAGTTTGGGTGCAGACAAAAGTGACAATTTTTGCCCAATCTGGTCACAGAAAGCAGTTTATAGCTATGACCAAACACAAGTACATGGCTGAAGAAAGCTTTTAAAATGGCCAATTGAGTGAAAATTTGACCACTCATTGCATGAGGTATCAGATAAAGACATTTCTAAACATAGTGTCTTGTGTAACTTGTGTCTGCGGAGCTCCCAGCTTGTTGCTGTTTTCAGAATAGGAAGGGGGAAAGGGAGTGCAGGGAGTTCAGTCTGGAGATTTTTAAACACCCCTTCTCCCCCACCACCCTCCCACTTCCCAGAGGGTGGGGCAGGTGTTACAAGGTTACCCCAGACCAAACAGAAGTTCACTATTGGTTCTGGGGGGAGAGGAATCCAGCTTCAGGCTGCAGCCAGGTTCCCACAGCAATAGCCACAGCTCTCTGCCAGTGCTGGCTGTTTTCAGAATGGGAGTGGGGAAAGGCAGTGGAAGAAGCTTGTTCTTGGGTCCAAGCAGCTGGTGCTGAAGGGGTGGGTGAATTGGAGCCCTCCCACCCTAGGGAGGTATGACTTGCATACTTGAGGTGGGAGGGCTCTGCCAGCCCCACCCTCAAGGTATGACTTGCAAACTAGAGTACTACCTGACTGGGGACACCTATTGGGCCCTGGACGCTGAGGCCACTTGCAGTTATGACACCCTCAACTCTGCCGTTTTAGAATGTGTGGGGCTCACAGAGGAGACACGCAGATACCAGGTCTGGGCAGAGCCACTGCACTCAGACTCCTGGCCCCAAGCCTTGGCACAGCACCTCTGTAGATTTATGCACCCAGTGGCTGAAATGAGACTGCAACTCAGCTGCAAAAACTATGGAGCTGGAGACAATAAAATAATCTGGACAAATATTGGCAGCGGAGGCCCAGGCATGAGTCTGTAGACACCACGTTACAGATCTCAAGGAGGCAGTTTGCCTCACTTAAGGCTTATTTAGAGACTGAATTAGAGTGTGGGAAGCCTTCAGCCATGCCAAAGGGACAAGTGCAAAGCCCAGCTCTACAGTATGGAAAGCTACTCATGGAGCATAAGCCGTGGGGTGGAAGTCATGCCCTTGGCCGAAGAGCCATACCTCACTCCCCAGAACAACAGGGATGGGCTCAGCAATGTCAGGCCATAGAGTCAGAGGGTGGAAGAGGATCATCTCCAGGAGATGATATTAGACCCAGGGAAAGGGGAGCCTTTGGTCTGTTTTTTGTGCCAAGCCTAGTGACTGGTGCCACAGCTGGCAACTCATGGGCTTCAATTTTGCCTGGTCTGGGGTCTCTGACATCCCGAGACACTGCCTTCCCACCCACCTCCAACAGAAGCTCTACATATTCCCCATGATCATAATAGATGTCCAGGTCCTGGGCCTTTTGGACTTTGGCTTGAGCTAGATATTCGTGCATAGGCTTGTGGACCCACCCAACTATCATTTATAAAATGCATCTATGTAACCTGCATACATGGGGACCATATCCAACTATAACCACTGGTTGGGGCCAAAAGGCTGAATTGACTGAGGCTGTGGCCAGCCACCTTTCCCACCCAGTGGTGGATTAGGATTTGGGCCCACAGACCAAGCTGTTGCCTCTGTCAGTAAAAACAGGAAGGACAAAAAGATGAAAAATTTCCCCAAGACAGCTAGAGAAGGTATTACCTTTTGACCCCAAAGGTCTTAAAAGCCTCAGCTACATCATGCCAGGAATACCTAAGGGTCAGGAGGGATACCCTCTCAGCAGAGAACAGACAAGGTAAAAAGTCTAGCAAAGATGTAGGGATCCAGTGTGATTTAAATTGTCCTCAGGAATTCTGCAACACTCTGTTCCTCAGGCAGCATGCCAGATGGAGAGGGAATGCCCCTACGAGAAGGGCCTGATTTTATACAAAGGCGGAAGGAGGACCCCATATTTGCTCCCCTGTATAGATGGCTGGCCCAGGTGAATGGCAAGGTGATGGACCCTCACCTAGACACTAGGATCCCCAATTCCAGTTACAGGCAAACATCCTGATAAGAGCTGCCAAAGACCAAGCTACTGGGACCTGGAAACCCCAGCTATTGGTCCCCAAAATCATACCATAACCAGGTGTTAAAGCTGGCTTACAACATACCATAGGCTGTCTATCAGGAAGTCAAGAAACCCCTGGAGAGGGTACTTGCAAGGTTCTTTGGGCCAAGGATCTACCAGAATCTTAAGAACTATTGCCAGTCCTATCCACTAGTGACCCCACAGCCTAAGCACTGGACTCCACTGATGCCTCTGCCCTTGGTTGCTACTCCTTTTGACTGGGTTGGAACAGACATAGAGGGCCTCATAAAACTGAGCATCAGTGGTAGATTACTGGTAGATTACACAATTCACTATCTGAAGATTATAGCTATCCCTAACGCCTTGTCCCAAACAGTGACTACAGAACGGTTGAAAACATTTTCACGGGAGAGTCTTCCACAAGAAATATTAACGGACCAATGCACTGTGTTTAAGTTCCATTTGATATAGGAAGTCTAGGCCACTTTAAAGAGCTACTCAGTCAGAACCTCTGCCTATCAGCTACAGACAGATGGATGGTGGAGAGTTTTAATCAGACTCTAAAGGGGATTCCAGAGCCCTGGAAATGAGATAAGCTTTACCCTATTTATTGCTCACGGTTCAGGAAGTTCTCCAGTCCTCAACAGAATTTTTCTGTTTTGAACTCTTGTACAGGAGACAACCTAACTGTATATTAGACCTCCTGAAGGAAGTCTGGCAGACAAAGGGCCTGAGGTCTCAAAATGTTGTACAATATGTTGTATAACAGATCCAGAAATCTGGACTCCAGCTACAGAAATGGCTGGATCTTGTGGGAGCTTTTGCCCAAGAGAATCTCCAAGCTGCACAGCAGACTCAGGAAGCAGTACAATAGGAATGCCTGACTCCAAGTACATCAACTAGGGGACAGGGTCCTGCTGTTACTTCAGTCCTCAGAAAGCAAACTATTAGCAAAATGTTGTGAGGTGAACTGGGGAGATAGATATAAAGCATGCCTTGGAGGCAATATGAGCACATGAATGTCCTAAAATCACATAAGACCTGAGAAAAATTTAATGTCTCAGTAGGTTTTGCAAGACCATATGAAAAGTGTGCAGGATGTAGTCCAACCTGTGGTTGTTACAGTTACCCTGGGAGAGAATTTGCCCACAACTCAGCAGATATGGGCAAGGGCCCTATTGAAGGACTTCCCACAACTAAACCTGAGGAAACCCTAGATTAGTTACGGTATTGTCTTAAAACCAGTGTCCAGTCCAAAGGGGGTTCTCCAGAATACCAGAATGGTTGCAAGAAATTGTGAAAAAGGAAGTACAGAGCATGTTAGATAAGGGAGAGGTTGAAGAGTCTTCGAGTGACTGGAACAGTCTGTGTTAGTAGACCTGACAAGACAATCTGGTTTTTCACTGATTTCCAAAAACTAAATGTCGTATCAAAGTTTGATGTCTACCCAGTGCCCTAGGTTGATTTCATAGATTTCATAGACATCAGGGGTGGAAGGGACCTCGGGAGATCATCGAGTCCAGCCCCCTGCCCAAAGGGCAGGAAGTCAGCTGGGGTCATGCAGGAGTTTGTGACCGTTCGACCTCGTCATCCCTTGGGGC
>NW_017728909.1:43007184-43024117 GCF_001723895.1 Crocodylus porosus
TGAAGCTAGTTGGAGTTCAGTTGCAGCCTTGGCTTTCCTGGTTTGCTCCCTGCAGGACCAGACCAGTGCAGAATAATTCTCCTTGGAGGTGAATCCCGTCCTCCATCCTTTGTAGGCTTTCCTTTTTAGCTACAGTGGCCAGAAAAAGCTAAATATATAACAATACCTTGATTTGACAAAGGGTTAATTGCAGATTCCTCTCATTCCAAAGTCCCAGGAGCTAACAGCACTTACAACACCTAAGGGCTGTATCAGTTCAGAAACCTCCCTTTCAGGCTCCATGGTGCCCCAGCCACTTTCCAGCGGCTAATGGGCAAGATACTACAGCCTCACTGAGTGTATGGTGTAGTGATATTCACAGGAACCTGGAAAGAACATCTTCAGTGAATCAGGATAGCACTCCAGTTGCTTCAGGCTGCAGGTCTTACAGCAAATCCAGCAATACACATGCCAACATGGACTTTTTTGACAAGAAAGATGGGGCCGCTAAATTTGGAAGACAGCATCTCCAACTTCACTCTTAAGAACAGCGTGGCATGTTCCCTTAAGTGGAGTCAAGTAGCCCTGTTAAGGGCATTCAACTGTGAGCTTCCTGGTAATGAGGGAGTGGCCCACTGAGAGTTAAAGCCGCCACAGGAGAAGCCTGTGAAGAAATAGCTTGAGAGAAGGAAGCATGTGGTGCATTCAGCTGCTGGCTGCCAGAGAGAGCCAAGCTGCTGGGCTGGGAGCCAGAACAAAAAGGGGTCCCCCTCAAGTGCCTGGAAAGAAGCAGAAGGGCTTGGTTTCATTTATTTTGTTTTGTTCTGTGTGTACTTTTAAGGACTGTGTTATTGGGAGGTTGAAGTGCTCCTTGGGGGCAAAGCTACCTGCAAAAGTCAGCAAGCTGAATAACCCACTTAGAGGTATGCAAACAGGATTCAGAAGATAAACCCAGAGATATCAAATAGGCATTAAAAATGTTAAAATCATTCTGACTTATTGTGGTTGTTCTGAGCTCCTTCCAACCAGAGAATTGCTTTATTTTTTCTGTAGTCCAAAAATGAGTGAAAACTAAGAGTTGGCATTTTCCAAGGGTTGCCTCAAGTCTAAAAAAAAGTTGAGAACTACTATTCTAGATTCTATCTTTGCTCATACCACACAAGGCTTTCTAGTGTGTAGAATATGCTAGAATCCAGAATGAAAACTGAGTTTGTGTGCAGCATGCTTTTTTATTACAAATCTGTCCACAGTGGAAAGTTCACAATGATCTGGAAACAATCATTATGAATCTATATAATGTTTTGTGACTGGTTCCTCAGAAAGAATTTTTGGAGACGTATTCTGTGGAATCTGACTCAGGAGAGAATACTAGTGCATGGCAGTAGCAAACCTAGCAACAGACACAGTGAACCATGGATGATTGTTGCCAGGAAAATCTGTCTGTCTCAAAAAATGCTTCTTGATTATGTATTTGATACACTTCCAACATCTGGCAAGTTGCAAGTGGGTCTACTTGTTCGGACAAGTATTGGGAAATTGTCCATGAACACGTAACTTGCAACATCAGGCCTTATGGTGACTTCTGTCACTTGTTTTTAAGACTTTGGATGCAGATGGTAGATGGAAAGGAAACACATTTTACATCTTTGTAAGCTCCCATACACAAAAGCTCATTCTATGTTTGACATGGTGAGGATGTGCTGGTTTAGGAAGAAAATCTACACTATTCAGGTCTTCCACAGGATTTTCTGCTGAAAATTTTTCCTTCTGCTAGAGTTTTATTCAAACATCCTTTGTGTTGCTAAAGACTTAACCTTTGTCATAAAATCTATATGGAAAGTTTTTATATATCTTTACATTCCTGTATACTATTTTCCAGTGTTTTCTTAAATAGCCTGTCACCCATAGACTTGGAAACAGAAGAGCTGCCTCTGTATAGGACAAGGCCTCCTGCATCACCAAGTCAAGTTCCTTTGGGCTGCCTGCTATTCATAGATTTTTGCAAACAGCTGAATGAGGGAGCACCGCCTTTACTGTAAATTTTATTAGACTTCAAGAAAGACTGCTAAGAATATTTTATATAGAAGTTGTCATCTAGCACCTAAGATCTCCCATGCTCAGAGAGATGGTATTCAATGAGCCAGTTGCTTGCAACAAAACAGATTTTCAAATTTTTGATCTGAGTGGCCATAGCATAGGCTTTGAAATGTCCACATAAATTATTCTCTCTCTTCTCTTATACTTTGTGAGATCTTCTAGCAAAGAGACACCTACTGAAAAGTGACTATGCTTTCACCAGTGGGTCTATCAATATACTAACCTTAAATATCTAGCAGATGCACTAGTTTTCATATGAAATATGCTTATATTGTTAATGATCTAGTTTTCACCTGACATCTACTTACTGCTTGATAGGGGGAGGATATTTTCTAAATCCAAGATGACTCTGAATTTAAGATGAACCCCCAATAATGAGATTCTATACATGAAAATAGATAAATTTGTTTCAATTTTTCATGTATAGAATCTCATTACTAGGGGAGTCATCCTAAATGTGCACCCCCACCCACTCTAGCAGGGAAAGCAATGGCAGGTGGTGGGTGCGGGAATCCAGAAGTTTGACCCCTTTCCTTGCCACCCACACCCTGCTACCTGCCTCCCCACCTGGTACCTGACAACCCCTCCAACCTCAGTCCCCCTGCCCCCAACCCAGCCAGAGCTGCAGCTACTATATCAACTGCTACCAGACTGGACTTAGGCCAGAGCTCCATGCCCCAGGCTGGAAGAGGACCCAAACCTACCACAGCCCAAGTGATGGTAAGCGGTGGGGCAAGGGATGGGGGTGGGGGGAGAGCCAGTAAGTGAGAGACCTGCCACTATTTAAGACTTTTTTTCAGAATTCAAGAGTCAGTTGGTTCATTTCTCCTTCACTCCCTTGTATTCCATAATGGTGGAGCAGCATGGAGAATGGAGTACTTCTGTTTTAGACAAAGACTGCATGAAGTGTCCATTACATTTTAAGTGCCTTCAGAAACAGGGATCATGGGAAAGGAACCATGAGATACTTTCCTGCCATTGAAACACTGACTTTTTTCCCCCTCCCTCTAAAGCAGGGGTGTCCAACTTTTAATCAGCCAGGGGACACAAGACCTACAGGCTGGAAAACCATGTGTGCCGGCCCCTCTCCTTGATGCATCATGTGCAAGCAACCCTGGCCTTATCCCCAGTTCTCTGGCTGCAGCCTCCCCTGCTGCCCTGTACCACACCATGCTGCAACACATCACCTCCTGGCACAGGGTCAGGAAATGGATGCTGAAGGAGAGAGAGGGAGCCAGAGCTACATGGGAGCCCAGGGACTGACCCTCTGAAGGTTACCAGTTGGACAGCCCTGCTCTAAAGAACCAATACCTCCTAGAGTAAGAACCAGACAGGCACAATTCCTATTACATTGTTCCCTGAAATCAGACACCTTTTCATTAGCGAGGTGAGGGACTGTGGGCTGATAACTTATGAAATGACTTATGAAATGGTAAGTAGCAGGCCTGAGCAAAAGCACTTCTTTGCATGCCCAGGGTACAGATTAAGGGAAGAAGTATATGAAAAAAGAAAAGCCCTAGCAAAGAAGTTTTGAAGCCAATCAACTCCTGAAGCTTTTCAGAGAGAACATGGAGTTGAGGAATTGTCAAGAACAATTTTTTTTATAATCAGTTTCTTTTTGAATTGGGTCATTCTTTCCTGACAGCAAAAAAACTTGAAGAAAAGGAAAATTCAGTTGGAATATTCTCACTGATAATCCTCCACTGTGGTCCTGAGGGAGGAGGTTTTGTCGACTGAAGGGGTGGCCAACCCATGGTACGTGTGCCAGAAGTGGCACGTGTAACCACTTACTTTGGCACGTGGCAAATCCAGTAAGGATTAGAGAGAACCACACTAAATAGGGAAGAGAAGAGAGAGCAGAGTTGTGGAATGGGCCTGGCAAAGGAACTGGAATGGCTCTGGTGAATGGGCGGTGCTTACCTTTTGGCACAGCTGCCCAAAAGCTTGCCTACACTGGTATAACCCTATCCCTTACCCCCAAAAAGTATGCTATGCAGCTCTCCCTAAAGCCTGGTGAATCCCAAAATATTTATTTTTATCACAGTAACTCTGCACTTCTAAGCCAGATTAATTTGCAGCAATTCCATCTACACGGCTCTCCTAGAACCATGCTATCAGGAACTTTTTCAAGCACACATAGCCCCTGGGACTTTGGAGAGTTGCTCTGTGAAAAACATAATACAGCCCATGTTGCATTAAAATGATTTCCACGGTGTAGTATGGTTGAAGATCAAAGTTCATCTCCATTCCAGTCCACCTACTTCTTTTCCAGCTTGGCCAGTTTCAGCAACCTCCTCCTCAGCATGGATTCCTGAACCACATTCTACCCTCTCCCACGTTCAGCAGAAAGGAGCTGGTGGCTGCCCCTCTCTTCTGCACAGTAGTGGAATACACTACCATTTATGGCTTGAATCATCCTCTCTGGGATCTACAAGGCTTTTAAACTGTCCCTTTAGCATCTGTTTTCTCAGTTGGCTCCTTCACTTGCTTTGGGATTTGAGATTTGTGCAAGCAGATCTTTGCAGAGATATTCTTCCTCCAGAAATCTCTTGTATGACTTCTGCCATAGGAGAGGATGATCTGGTCTTAAAATCTCAAAATCAAAGCAAATAATTGATCCATACTTCAAAGATGTATCTGCAGTAGCTTTCCCTTTTATTAATCATTTTATTAACCCAAGTTTCTTTTTCTTCTTATGAACGCCATTAACATAAAATGTCATGAAGGTTATAATGCAATAATTATTATAACTGACTTAAGTATTTCCTGATCTCCTGAATATAGGAGCAACTGAATGGTATAAAGAGTTTATAGAACAGAAAACTAAGAAATATATGCATTAGCCTACTATAAAGGTTAAATCTTATTTCATCTTTACACATAGTTTCCTAGTAGCGAGGGTCAGGAGGGACCTGAACAGATTATCTAGCCTGACCCCCTGCCACAGGCAGGGATGAATGTTGGGTTCACAAGACCCCAGACAGGTGATCATCTAACCTCTCTTTAAATTTACCCAAGGTAGGGGCGAGGACCACTTTCCTGGGAAGTTGGTTCCAAATTCTGGCCACCCTAACCATAAAATATTGCCTCCTGATCTCTAACCTAAACCTATTCTCCATCAGCTTATTACCATTGTTCCTCATCACCCCAGGTGGTGCAGGGGAGAAAGGGCTCTTCCTATTTGCTGATGATCTCCCCTGATGAGTTTGTAGGCAGCCACCAGGTCCCCCCTCAGCCTCCTCTTGCCGAGGCTGAACAGGTTCAGGTCCCTCAGTCTCTCCTCATAGGGCCTGTCCTGCTGCCCTCTCACCAAATGGGTGGCCCTCCTCTGAACTCTCTCCCGGCTGGCCACATCCCTTTTAAAGTGCAGCGCCCAGTACTGGACACAGTACTCCAACTGTGGCCTGACCAATGTTGCATAGAGGGGGAGCATCACCTCTCTGGACCGGCCTGAGATGCATCTTTGGATGCATGACAAGGTATGGCTGGCCTTGAGCCGCCAATGCCAGACCACGGCCAGCATGTTCATCTTGGAGTCAATAATGACTCCAAGATCCCTTTCCACCTCTGTGCTTTCAAGAAGGGAACTCCCCAACCTATATGTATGCTGTGGATTCCTTCTCCCAAGGTGCAGCACCCTGCATTTATCTACATTGAACCCCATCCTATTCTCATCTGCCCATTTTTGTAGTCTGTCTAAATCTAGTTGCAGCCTCTGTCTCCCTTCAAGTGTGCCCACCTTGCCCCACATCTTAGTGTCATCAGCAAACTTGGACAATGTGCTTTCACTTAAGTGACAATTAGGTAGCAGTGTAAATGTCATTTTTGGCTCTTGCACATAGTTTGGATTCTATACCCACCTCTGGTGGAATATGATCGCCCAGCATATATACATGCAAAGAGAAGGGGGAGGGGGCCTTACACCTTTTAGCCTGGTACGACACTCACCCAGAGAATAGAAGACCTGGCTTCTAACCACTCACCTCTTTACCTTGAAGAACTGCCACAGTGTGCAGCCCATATGTAATAAGTAAACCACTCTTCTCCCCCTGCATCCAGCTCTCTGCACCTACTGCCGCGTCTCTTAGACCAGTAGCATCCCCAGCTGTTCCTCTGTAAACTTCAGCTGCTGCTACCCTCCCCTGCCTGCTGGCTAGGGTGACCACCTTTTCCAAATTGACAGGTGAAACACATGCCCAGCCCCCTTCCCCTGGTTGTACGGCCCCCTTCCCCTGGTTGTAGAGCCAAGCGGAGCCCATGGGGGCGTGGAGGCAGCAGTGAATGTGGCCTGCTGCACGCTCCCCACCCTGCTGCCCTCCCCCAGGAGCCTTGTGCTGGCTGTGCTGCCATGGCAAGGTGCCCCCTGCCCACCCAGCAACAGCAAGGAGCACAATTCCATGCCACTGCTGCCAGGAAGGCAGGGGGCATCTCAACATGGCTGGGGTGAGGTTCCTGGGGGAAGACATCAGGGTGGGGAGCCCTGAGCCTGCATCCCCACCCCCATTACGCCCTCCCCAGGAGTGTGCACAGCAGTAGGGAGCTGCAGCAGCTGCCCTCCCCCTCCCCCCCCCATATGAGCCACCCATGGCTCTGTCCCACTCTGGGTACTGCGGCTGCACATTCCTGCCCTGGGCCCCATGTACCAACCAAGCTGGGCAGCACCCCCAGCTCCAGTCCCAGCCACCGACCCTGCCCACTCCCTCCCTTACCATGGGTGCCTCAATCTGCACCCCCTACCATAGACTTACCTGAAAGCAGCTGGCAGAGTGGCTCTCTACCACTGCCTGGGGTTGCATTACTGCCCAGGTACATCTGTACATGCACATACATGCACATGGCGCCCTCTGAGCCTCCCTCCCCTCAGCTCTTTGCAGGCTGGAACTCTGCCAGCCTAGAAGGGGAAACCCACCATTTCCTGTGTTTCTCCACACTGAACAGAAAACCCAAACCCCTGCATGACACTGCAAATCTGGGACAAATGTGTTCTGGAGTCATGCAGCCCAAGACTGAGACTTGATGTTCCCATTTCAAGACTGTCCCACCAAATTAGAGATGGGTGGTCACCTCATCTCTGGCACACCGTGCTACCCACTCTGAGCAGTATGCTTTTCTGCTGGGAGGCAGGCATGAAGACGGAGCCAAGTTCTTCAGCTTATCTTGCCCCTGCAGCTTCTCCCATGCTCCCTGATGGCATAATTAGTTCCTACAGTGTCAGAATCATTAACTTCTATTCCCACTAAATTTTCCTTAGATATTTGTAGTCTACATTATTAGTATTCTTGAGCAATGGAACAGAGTTTCCAAGTGTCTCATCACAGTGGATCTGCCCTTCAGTCTACCATGACAGGGTAAAATAATTCTTACGCACATATGGAAAAAAAACATGAAAAGTTCTCTACAATTTATCTCTATTTGAAAATATTTGAAAAATTCACAACCAGCAATCTCATGACAATGTTAATGCCTCTCATGTGGATACTGACAGTGCCAAGGGAGACTACCTCTGTCACCAACCAGTATGTCTCATATATTCTGTAACAATATATTTAACAAGAAATAAGAACAGTAGTAGTAAGACAAGCAAGATTATGGAAAAGTGTTGAGCTATGTGCTCAATGGCTATTTAATGCATCTGGCACAAAGATTAATATATGTAAGTTATTAAAACATAATATATGTAAGCTACTTAAAACTAGAAAATACACAGAATAGATTATATATGGCATTATCCAGTTTTACTGAAATCTGTATAAACTAAACTTTACAAAGCTATCTGGATTACTCATTATAAGATACATTATGCACCTGTTATTTTGTTCATATGTATAATTCAAGCATATTCTACTATAAGTACTATTATTTAACTATTGCTTCCTCACAGATGGAGTACTATTTAATTCAGTAGTATTGTGGTGTTAATCAGGACTGAAAAAAGAAGTTATATATAAATCCATCATTTATATGTGTTTCAATTGCTTTAACATTACAAAATTCCCAAATTTCTAAACATTAGGATACTAATTTCAGAGGCCAAATCCATGTTAATACAATTTGTGAACACAGAGAGAGAGACCATCTCTAACTCAATTTTTTTGTGCAAGAAAAAAGATCTTCTTACTTTCTTTGTAACTGTAATAATTGATTCTGTTACACAACAGAGTAGGCGCATCTGTATGAGTGGCCAACTGTTACTGTGCAGTCCTTTAGTACTCACTTTAGCAAGCACTAAAGGACTGCTCAGTAAGCGCCAGTACTGTGCAGTCCCAGTGCTGCATGGGTCGTTTCTGACCCTACTGTGCAGTAGAGATGAGCTACTGTGCAGTAGTTCATTGCTACTGCACATTACCAGCGGTGTCATGGTTCATGCCTGCCGACGCTATGTCACTAAAGCTCACGCATGGCCATTCTGATCATAGTTTTGCAAAGCACAATAAATTTGCTTTTCATTTTCAAGATAAAGTCTTCAGATGTGATACTACCAATGGGAAAAGACATTTCATGCACTGGCTCTTTTAAATAAACATAACCCTTTAAATGAATGGTTTCTTCATTCAAATGTGTAAAATATTTAAATTTTAAGGGCCAAATTCTGCCCCTTTGGAGATACACACACATCTCCATTTCCCCCTGGAACCCTCTTCTGCATGGGTTATTGGGTACGTGTTTTCTTTGGTCTTCTACCAAACTGGGAAGTAAAATTAGCTGCAGATCTCTCCTGGCAGAAGATTCATTCCCTGCACAGTTTATTCAGTCTGTCATATATGTTATTTGGAAAAACAGCTGTTTAGTATCTTGACAAAACAAGTTACTGGTCTCAGGCTATAAATCCACACTTTAATAACAACCTATTTTTTCTTTAAAAATATTTCACTTTGTAAAATTAAAAAAAAAAGAAAAAGAAAGACACAGTATAAATCTTTGTATTTTGTTATGGCCCCAAGGCCTAAGAAGCAGGTAGCCTTTGCAAAGGAGGAAGAGGACACTTTATGCCTCCTTTCTTTTCTATACAAGTGTCCAAGACAAGAAATGTTCTTGTCTATAAATTCTACTGCTATAGAATTAACCAAGGTATAAGGTGACTTAAGAATGGTAAAAAGTTGCCAGGAAGAGAAAGTTACATTCCGTTTTAATGATCAAAAATATGTTATACTACCTTTAAAATTAAGGGCAAGAAGAGAGTGCCTGAAATGCAAATGCTTCATATTTAGTTGGGTTAGGTCTGCCATGACAAAATAATTTCACTTTGAACAATGGATATTTTACCAACTAAATTTTCATATTTGAAAGGAAAGGAAACAAACTACACGATTTTTTAAAGCACACAAAGAGGTGAGGAAGCAGGTGGTCAGTCATAGACAGTCAACAGACTGCTAGGAGGAAGATGCTGTAAATCTATAGAGATATGAGAACCAAATCATAAGAGGAAAGGAAAAAGGGTAGGTCTGAGTTTTTCTTTGTATACAGCTTGAAAAACCTTTATCCAGTTCTATACCACTGAGCAATGTAGTAATATAATGCGTGACGCCAACAGTGTGATATCCAAATGTAAGGACTAAATTTTGTCTTTACATCATATACCACTGCTGTTCATATTCAATGATAAAATACAGACTTCCAACAAGTGTCCAGCCTATTTTTATTTTTTTTAAGATAAGAAAAAGGTTTTAGGATTCAAAGATCATTTCCTAAAATCAAAGTCACGCTAGGGAGAGAGAAAATACATCCTCTAAGCACTTTTACTCTATTAATATTCAGAGACTTTCTACAGAATCCTGTCAGCTAAGTATCCTAGAATTACTAATATTTCTTTTCAATGACTTCATTGAAACAATCACTGAATAAAGATATTGTATGTAGCCTCAGACAAAAAAAAGACTTGAGTAAAACTTACAATAAGAAACGGTGATAGAAAAAACAGCTTTCACTTGTTTAACTTTTAGTTCAGCAGAAGTCTTGTAAAAAATTAATATCTAGTAATATTGTTCAAAACTGACAAAACCAGAAAAAAATACTTTTATACAGTTCTGCAGTACATGTTTAAAAGCAATCAAAAGCAGAGTAAATGTGTGAAATTCCTTTATCAGTTAATCACACTGTATTAGATAACTGCTAAACATGTTTATAAAGTCAGCCATTCTTCTGGGACCCTCTAATACACATAGAGTGTATGCCATATTACCTACCTACTTTTAAGACAAAATCCCATTGAAGTATGTAGCTCCTATTGATTCCAGGGGCTTAGCACCCTGTGCCCTCAGAGACTCACCAGCTGTGTTGAAGGAGGGTAGTTTGCTGCTATAGTGTTGCCAGGAAATGCTCTTTCTAGTCAGCATTCCTCTTCCTATAGTATAAACATTCGCAGCACTAAAGAAGCAAAAACTACATTCCCAAGACTGATTATAGCAACAAAAACATGCAATTTTTTAATAACTGCAATGAGGGGCCATCATATGAAAAGAATGCCTCATGTCCTTTTAAATTGATTGATGCTATCCCCAAACAGAGACTGTGAATTCAAGTATAATATTTCATTTGTAACTCGGCAATTATTTGTCAGCAAACTGTTTATTCACCAAAAAATAATTTTGGTGAACCCAAAACTATTGGTGAAATTGACCTGCAACCATTGCACCTTGCATAATAGAACTTATATTGAGCCAGCGCAGTGGTGTGAAAATAATTTAATTAAGGACACATGTCTATAGTAATATGTCTTTTTTATTTTAAATTATTCAAATATAATAATCAATTTTAGGATGGAATGTATGGTTTCTTCAAAATCCCTGATCATAGCATAAAATGATATCAGCTTCTTCAGGGAGAGTAAATCCTGATTTCAATTTTTACCCACTGCTGTAATACTATTCAGTTGAATGGGACTATTAAAATAAGTAAGAATTACTCATATGAAGTCAAAGGAAATTTTGTCACTAATTCGGGCCCAGGTTCTGCAATTAACTACAACCACTTCTACAATAGCAGTGTTTTACCAGAAGAGGAATATTGATCTATAAGAGCAGCAACATGCTCTTTTAGATACAGTAATGCAACTAAAAACAGCAGTAGTTTGTGCCAGTTTAGTAAAACTGCCACCCCCTATGCCAGCAGAGAGCTAACCTTTTCGGAAGACATGTCACGAATTAAGCCACATGACCTCCCTGAGTGTCACTCCAATCCCCTTTCCCTGCCCAATCTGCTGCTCTGCTTTCTACTCCTTCCCCAAGCTGCCACTGCTTTCCTTGCTCCCTCTCCAGTCTGCTGTGTGCAACACACAAAGGATACCTTTGCCACTTGTGGCACACCTGCCACAGGTTGGCCACCCCTGATTCAAAAGCAAACAAGTTAAGGTGCTTTTGCTAGCACAGTTATACTGGTCCAGGACTACACCTCTTTACATTTGAGTGACATCACTATGTTAGCAGAAGTTTACACTGTAAACAGATTTAGGCATTTGCTTAACTTTGTGAGCAGCCACAGTAAATCAATGGAATTATACACATGCATAACACTAAACTTTTACACAAGTTTTTGTAAGATGAAGGCTCTAAAATAGAATTTTATACTGTACTGAGGGATCTTTAAAAGTGATTTTTGACCCAGCACACCAAGACAGCTTATTCAATTACTATGGAGTTTATTGTATTAATCTAACTAGTGCATGTGCTCATTAAAAGTAAGTATTAAAATCTACCTATGACATAGTAAAGAAAAGTTGATAGAAAAGCATTTTGCATTAAAATCGTTCCATAAAAATACCTAGAGTCTTTAGAATTTTCCTTCTGTGCTTCTATACATTTTTAAAAGTTCCAATATATTTTTCAATATATTTTTCAACATACCATGCCTTTTATAATAAGTTACAGTAAGGAATTAACTCCTGAGGTGATTGTTCTACATTGTTTCAATGCACAGAACCTCCATTGATATTGCACATAAGCAACAAGTGTAGAATATAAATTTTCTAAAAAAGGGCATCTGTAACAGGGAAATTAAGGATCCTTAGTTATATGCAACAATACTGGAGTCGCTGCCTTAATTAAAAAACAAAACAAAACACACAGTCTGTAAGAAACAGATGCACACACCATGCTATTTGAATATAACCTCTTAGTAAAGTATAATATTTGCTTGCTTGAAACTATAAAAAAAGGAATACAATGATATTTACCAGAATTGCAAAATTATTGAGCAAGCAGTGTTGAAACTTTTATAATATGAGTAGTATTTACATCAAGACTGATTTATATATAAATAGGTTCAGTATGGGCGTTGAAAATATCAGTCTCTCTTCATAATTAAGTGCAACAAAGAGCAACAAATACTAGGGCAAATCCTCAACTTGCAAAAATCTGCATGTGTCTACCGACATAAAGGGAGTGACACTGATCTATACCAGCTGGGGATCTGGCATATAATTCTTTGCACAGAAAACATTATATAATACCAACAAGACCTATGTTTTTCTTATACTTTTTTTCATTCTTCCCCCCAGAAGTTTAAGAATTTTTTGTTCAACTATAAAAAGGATGATATTTTCAAGCAAAATCATCAACTCTTCTGTAAGATTTTTTTTTGTTTACTGGAGCAGTCATGAGAAGTACAGTGACTGAAATTGAAAGTCTATAGACATTTTCCTTCCAAATTTTAATCTATATTTTAATAGTCTGATATATGCAAGACAAGCAACCTATTATCTTTTTGCCCTCGTAAGATTACCTACCCATTAAATTACTCTAATTGAAGCTTCTATATACACAAAAATATAAAAAAGCTATAGAAAGAAAATAAAATAAACACAAGACTTGCAGTAAACCATACCTAGTTATAAGAACCGCATTATCATGGTGAGCAATCCCATTTTCTGGAATGGTGTTTCCATCACTTTGGTGGGAGAGAATGGATTTCTGCCACTTACAGAAGCTATCGAGGGACTTGTCTGCATGGTGGTTTATCTCCAAGTTTGGCTGCAATACAACATGCATACCAGAAATGTTCCAAACAAATTACTAAGGTCAGTTGTTAAGACTTTTGAAGACTAAAATGGGACTATAATTAGAAGCAGTGGTTTCTAGGAATAATCTCTTTCTGCCAATTTTTATCTTTGTAAAATCTAACCCAGAGTTTAGTTTGTGCATTACTGAATATGCATTTTTTCAGTTCCAGCTTTAATAATGATTATGTCAATATAAAAATTGCAGATTATCAAAATACAGAACTAGAAACAAAATTGCAATTTTAAGTTTCAATCACTGCAAACCACAAAAGTAAGCTAATATTCACCTAATGTAAAGAATATATATATTCAGGATATGACAAATATTCCTTCAATCTACTTGAAACTTGCTTAAAATAGTAAAAGCTTACAGATGATGGTTTTACTAAAATGCAGGCTTTCCAAATAATAATTAGGTGGATTCTATAATGCTACTCGGTGAAGTACCCTGTATTTTAAGGGTAAAAGGTTTATTTGATTGTAGTTTATCTTACCTGATCTTCAGTAAGAACAATCAGCCGTGTCACTATAATATTCACAACGTTTCCAAGACTGGAATCACGATAAAGTTTGGCAACCTGACCTCCAGAAAATAAGAAAAGACACAAAGTCAGACAAGAAACACTGTTCATTTAATTTGTATTTAAACATTAGCCAGCAAAATATCATTTCATAATCAGAACAATTATTAAAACATCTAATTAAAAGTTATTTATAAATCAGTCTTAATTATTCTGTAAAATAAATCACAATTATTTCTCTCTACATGTGTTTTCAGTGAAACATTTTATCCAGTGAGAATGTTTCATAACTGATCCATTCATAGAAAGAAGTGTTCAGAATATCAGTCTAAACAACAGGACCAAACACTATCATCCCAACGTAATTACAGGGTCAATATACCTTTAAAATTAAACCCAAAGACATTGAAATGTCATTTCAGATACATAGCATACTCTGACTTGAAAAAAGAAAGTCTTCCATTTCTACTTTTAGTAATAACGTTTGCTATATTTCAACTGTGACTTCAAGGCATCCTTAAGGCATCATAAATTTCAAATTGGAAATTCAGTTGCATAACTGCCTATCCTTAAAACAACATGTTCATTATATTAACATATAGAGGGGTCAAACTTACAATATTCATTACACTCAAAATGTAATGCTCAATGTCTTTGCGACCATGGTATCCCACCATCATTTTGTCTGCTACTACCAGCGTCTCCACAAACCGTTCAATGCTTACTGATCTCTTCTGTCGACTGTGACTACTTAACGTGTCATTATTTGGAAGTGAAGTTGGAAAAGCAGATGTATCACTCATCCACCCAGGTTTACTCCTTCTTGTGAGGTCTTCTAGGAATCAAAATAATTAACCACTTCAGACAGGTTACTAGCTAAAGTTGTCCAAGTACAGCTCTTTTCTGCTGATATAGTCTTAAAGCTTCTAAAAAAAACAAGATCTTCTGAGACAGGAAGATACTAAATCTTTTCTTTAAAAATAATATTTTTTAAATTGCATTAGAAAATGTGGAAGTTAAAAAGTAGCTTGATATAATTTTAAATACATTGCAAGTTACCTGAAAACTGGCAAGTAAATCAGTAAATTAATCCAAATTAAGTTATAACAAGAAATGGGTCCATAAAGACATGAGGTACCCTGAGTCACACCATTTTTAACTCCCAACTGCACTGACAGCATAAAAATAAAAATGAAAAACACCCAGTGGCTTTTAAAAAATCAGTTAATCTACCCTAGCTCTACAAAGACTATTATTCAGTACATAATTATAATTGCATGGTTATTATATAGTGTCACTAAAGGGAAAACTTAACATTATTTGGGTGCCTTAAGAGAGTACTCTAATAGTGCAAATATGTTCTACTGTTCATATTTAACAAACTTAAAATGGGAACAAAAATATTACAATAATGTTGCAATTACCACCAAAGCAAGTAGCACAAAGATTTTCAATTTAATTCTGATTAAAGTGCAAAAGTTTACCCATCCTTATCTATGGAATAGCAACTAGTACTTACATAATTAAATGTCCTTAATTAAAATTTAATAAAGCACTTAATCATACACCTAATTTTAACACATATGCTTAAGTACATCCATATCTGACAGCATACAAACACACAGCCTTAATTTGAAATACCATATTTACACAAATACGTGTTTTTTCCCCTAATCAGCATAAGGAAAAAATGCACCCCATCTCACATTTGTATACAAAGAAACTTCCGTAAATACATTATCTATCATTAAATTGCTGCCAAAGGAAAGCCATGGAAACCAACTATGAAGTTGATTAAATGCAGTCAACACTGAACATGACTATTAAATATGTGTTTGGCCATATTGGGCAAACATAGATAGAAACCTTTTTGTGTGTGTGTGAGACAGAGAGAGAAAGACAGACCCTTAAAAAACAATGAGCAGTTGTTCCCCTGGAAGAGAATGAACACCGGGGCTGGAGGTACTGCAATACCAGGCCTGCACTCGGAGAGGCTGGAACACATTCTGACACATTCTCCTATTGCCAAAAATGCTGATGGGAACTTACCTTTTTCTGAGGAGGGGAGGGGGAATATATATATGTATAAAATCCTCTGTCATAAACTTTCCATCACACTCCTCAAACCGCATTAAGAAACCCACGCACCCGTTACAATAAATGCACCCACACCCCTGCGCCCCCATGCACCCACCCACTGTCCTTCCATAACCCAATCACAGTTCCTTAGTCCAAGCCCCAGTTCGGGTTTACAATCTCAGTTTATTTGCAGTCCTTTCACTTTCGATGTCGCTGTCACTTCCACTGCTGCTGATCCTGTTGTTCTTCTCGCTGTCTTCAGGTCCAGTTGCGTCGCTGTCCTCTTCGTTTTCCTTTTCGACTTCCCCTCCCCAGAGGTCTTGGAACAGCCTGTGCCACATATCCCTTTTCCAGGTGGAGTTGGCGGTATTTTCTCCATCCTCTCCCACCGACTTCTGGTAGTAGGACTAGAGTTCACTCAGAAACATTTTAACACAATCTTTCCTTGAGGTCAGTGTCTGTATAAAAGCAGGTTTCTGCATTGCCACAGAGCACTCCTGGGGCAGGACACAAACTGATTGAAGTGGGTTGTTTGGGACCCCTGATGTTGATTCAAGTGTCTGTACACCTCCCTTGTCATCAGCCTGACTCCTGTCACTTCCTTAAGGAGCCAGATTACCTTTTCCCACATTCCCTTGGCATAGGGACAGAGCCACAGGAGGTGGCTGATGGTCTCATTCTCACTGCGGTGTCTTTCCCTGGGGCAGCTGGGTCTAGTCTCTCACCTCACTCTGTGCCTCCATGTCTTCACTGGCAGTGCACAGTGAGCTATGAGCCATTTCAGGGCTCTGTGGTCTTTACGTAGGTCCTTGCGGAAGATCTGATCCCAGACGGCCTGGCAGTCATCGTCAGAGAGCAGTTCCATGGTCGATAGCCTATCTCTGTCTCTGACTGCCTTCTGTATCTTCTCCTGTGGTTGGACATGGTCTCTGGGCTTTCCTTCTGTAGCCCGTACTCACTCCAGAACTCGTCCAGCACACTGTACACTGAACCAGGGGTATTCCATGGTGCACGCTCTCCCTTTGGCTGGAGCGTACACCCCCCCTCCCCCCAGTCTCAGGAAGTGACCTGTGAAATACCTGACAAGACAGGCTGTTTTGGTTGCTGGTTTGTGTACTGTGCCTGTAGGAATGGTGGATGTCTGACACCCCTCTGCCCCCGGCCCATTTCTTTTTGTATAGGGTCTTTCTTGCCACCTTCACCATTCTAGATCCCCAGAAGAAACCGTACATGGCTCTCTGGATTCTGTGGGTGACACTCGGGG
>NW_017728909.1:43024217-43056753 GCF_001723895.1 Crocodylus porosus
GGGGAGGAAGGGAAGACCCATGTGGAGTACAGAAGTAGTGGTAACAACACCGCCTTCATGAGTGCCATGCACCCCCCAGTGAAGAGGCGGTGCGCATGCCACAGACTCAACCTCTGCGTAATCTCGGCCTCCTTCTTCTCCCGAGCCTTCCACTCAGCTTGGGGTTGAAATCCACCCCAAGGATCTTGACCCCCTCATGGAGGACTGAGACCCCCAGGGACTCCAGGTCCCCGAGCTTGCCCATGGTCAGACAGATGCTTTTGCTCATGTTGAGCTTTGCCCTTGCTGCCACCTCATAGACCTGTGTGTGCTCTCCTTACAGCACACTTATTCCAGCACAGGATGTTCAGGTTGTCTATGTAGGCCAGGACCTTGGTCTCTCCTTTGCTTCCTCTGGGGATCTGGACTCCATGCATCCCAGGGTCCTACCTGATGCGCTGTTCCAGGGGTTCAGTCACACAGATGAAAAGGATGGGGAGACTAGACACCTCTGCTGGACCCCTGACTCTACCATGATCTGTGCACTCAGGAACCCATTGACCAGCACCTCACAATTAATGTCTACATATAGAGTCCTTATCCAGCCGGTGAAGGTTGGAGTGAGACCCATTCACTTCAGCATCTCAAGGAGAAAATGGTGTGACACTCTGTTGTAGGCTTTTTCCGGGTCCAGGTTCAGTCCAGGAGGGGCAGATGGCAGGCAGCTATGCAGGTGCTGCAAAGAAAGGCATGAGTGCTGGAGGACCAGAACTGGTGAAAACAAAGAGAAAGGGCTTCCCCATGGATTTCAAGGTGTCCAGGTATGATTTACAGACTAGGTATCTCCCCAGTGGCATGAGAAGAGAAGATTTCAACAGGAAAGTCCTGCGACAGCTGCTCCAGGTAAATAAGGAGAATGTAATTTACATATGGAAGCAAAAGCACTCCCGTGATTGGGTGGTGGGATCAGGAGCCCTGAAGCCAGGCAGCATTTCTCAAAATGTCTGGAGCAGGTGGGAGAGGACCCCAAGCTGAAGGATTATGCTTTCTATGAGGGAGACACCAAGGGAACTCAGTGGAGACAGAACATTGTAAAGATTGATCTGAGCACAACAGAAATAGATGAGGCAGACCTTCATTTCTGGCTGAACAGCCACTGTGAGGAGGTGAGAACAATAGAGGAGGAGAAGGATGGAGAGGGAGTATGGACTGGGGCCTGGATTGCCACAGTACTCTTAAAAAAAGACCCCAGTAGCTCTGGGGCAATGCAGCATTTGCCAGCCTCCCTGCACCTGGGGCACCACAAAGGCTTGATTTACTATAGAGGCCAACCCAAACTGTGCCACAAATGTGGACAGGAGGGGCACCTGAGAAGAGAGTGCAAAATAGAGCTCTGTGCTGTCTGCCATCATACTGGGCACAAACACCAAAAATGCAACAAAGAGAAACACTGCAACCTCTGTGGGGAGGATGGCCACCTCTTCAGGAAAGAGACAGGGAGAAAGGGGAGTACATGGGGAAACAGGAGGAGGAGGATTTCAAGTCCTTCACCTCAGAGTCAGAAATTCAGGATAGTTCAGAAGAGGAGAGTGAGGAGGACATGGAGCAGAATGGGAATGCTGTGGGAACAGGAGGAGGAACCCCTCCCCCAGGGCTAGAGGACACTCCTGTCTCCGAGTCAGTTTTAAGGAGCATTGAGATGTTAATGGAACTGAATAGGAATAAAACAGGCTCAGCCATGGAACAAGAGAATGAGTGAAAGAGGGAAAAGAAAGAATCACAAGAGAAAGGAGAGGAAGACCTAAGCCCAGGGAGAAAGCAACCCCAGAACAGGAAGGAGCTAGAAAGGAAGAAAGAGAAAACCCAAGAAACCTCACCCCATTTTGAACCCCTAGAGGGGTATGAATGGACTCGCACAAGAGTAGGAAGAAAAAGCAAACAGAGGACAACAAGATAAGCTCTACAAGGGAATCCAAGGGAAGGCCCAGTCAGGTAAAACAACAAGATCCAGAGAGCGAGGAAAAGAAAGCCGAACTTGAGATTGAGACAAGAAAGGTGGTTCCTGAAATCCGACCAGCCCTCCCCACCCCCAAATTTAACTATACAATGAAAACTCTTAAAATTGCTTCTGTGAATGTGAGAAGTTTGTTAGGGAAAAGGAAGTGGGACCAGGTAATACAGACTCTGGAACAGACAGAAGCAGACATGGTCTGCCTGCATGAACGCAGTCTCCCCAGTAATACCAGCAGCTCTTTTTCTCCAAACACGGGCCGCACAGGACAGCCCTGTGGTGGGATGACATTAGGGCTACTGGGGTCACAATCCTGCTGAAAGGGGAAATCGTGTGCCCCCTGCAGCACAGAGAAATAGTGGCAGGCAGGCTACTGCAAGCCATCATGGAAGCAAATGGGACAGAGTTCAAGGTGCTGTGTGTGTACACACCAGCCGAAGTAAAGGCAAGGTGTAAGTTCCTACAAAACATGACCCTAACAATGCCAAGTGGCAAACCAGTAATCATTGCAGAGGACTTCAACTGCGTCATCAGTGAGGAAGACAGAGTCAGCAGTGCCCAGTGGGCAGGCATAGACAGATCCTCCAGGCTACTGAAACAGCTGATCAAAGACCATGGCATAGTATACACCAGGAAAGGAGTCCAAGGCCCCAGTGGGAACTTCATCCAAGTGGACCCAGCAGGGGAAACCAAGGCCAGGATAGATTCTGTCCTCCTCCCAAAGAGGTGGAGGCAAAGGTTCCTCCAGAATCCCTCTGTATCCTCCCCCCACCCCACGCCTGTATGTTTCTCAGACCACTGCCTCCTCACAGTCCAGAGAGAAATGCAAGCACAGCTGGAAAGGGGCAGAGGGGTGTGGAAGCTAAACACCAGCCTGTTGGAAGATGAAAAGACCCAGCACAGTTTCAGAGAGCACTATGCAGGCTGGAGGACCCTCAAGATCCTGTATCCGAATCAGACAGAGTGATGGACCAGTATCAAAGGAAAGACCAAGGTCTACTTCCAGAAGGCCGGCAAGCAGCGAGCTTTCTTCCACAGAAGGCAGCACGAGCGCCTGACCCATAAGCTACAGAACCTGCACAGGCAGGCAGCAGCAGACTGGGATGTGAGGGAGGACATGCAGGAAGTGAAGGCCCAGATTGGTGCCTGGTACCAGGAGGAGGCCAGGAAGAAGATCTTCCAGGCCGAGGTACCATGGCTGGCAGAGGGGGAGGGGAAGGGGGAGGGAGAGGGGTGGTCTGCTTATTTCTCCAAGCTAAAGAAGAGCAAAAAGAAGCCCATGACATGCCTGAAAGATGGTGCAGGAGCAGAGCACCGGTTGAAGGAAGGCATGCTGGGAATGATGACCACTTGCTACTGAGGGCTTGACACTGCACAACAGCAGGACCCAGGGGCCATGCAGCAATGCCTGCAAGGGCTAACTCAGGCCCTCAGAGAAGCTGAAGAGCAGCAGGTGGAGGAGTGGACAGACCCTCTGGAGGTTCAACAATGGTGAAACCCCTGGGTGGGTCAGACAGACAGCCCAAGGAGTTTTGTGTGACCTTCTGGCACCTGGTGGACCTCAACCTGCTGGAGCTCTTTTGAGAGCAACTGTAGCAGGGCCGGCTAGGGGCTGGGATGAACTGGGGCCTTGTGACCTTCTTGCACAAGAAGGGTCCAAGGAAAGAGTTGAAGAACTGGAGGTCTATCACACTCCTAAACTTTGACTATAAGCTGCTGGCCAAAGTCTTGGCTGAGCATTTTAAATCTGTCCTAGGTGCCATGATCCATGAGGACCAGTCATGCATGGTACCAGGATGCCAGATCCATGGGGCCCTGCTGCAACTGAGGGATGCACTCCAGCTGGAATGGGACAGAAGGCAGAAGTGGACGGTGATGGGAACCAACCACAAGGATAGATTAGTGCAGCTCATCTGAATAAAATATATGGTAGTGCACATTAAGCACAGTCCCCTTCAGCACCAACTTTTTCAAGTCATACTGTGCCACTATACTGAATACATTTTGACTTCCTGTTCACTGCCACAGCTGAGCTGCATCTTTTTTTCCCCCATCTCCAGTTATTCCTGTTTCTTCACCAGCCTTAAATGTCTGGCAAATGTACCCAAAGAGGGACCCAAATGGTTCCTCCAGAATCCCTCTGTACCCTTCTCCTCCCCCCTGCCCCCAACAGCTTGTCACATATAATTAGTGTGGCCCTGCCCTCCATGAGCTGGTGCAAGAACAGGTCCCCCTGTGTCTCATTTGCATATACATTTTTGGAGGACTCCAGAACTCATGACAATAACACTTGGTTCAAGTCATAAGTGGGGGCTAATTAGCACATGGATCCTTTGTGGGGAGGACTATCCAGAGCGCACACACATTCAAGCAGTGCTGAACTGTGCGATCACCATGGTTTGAAATGTTGACTCCACTGGGTCCTAGCCCAATGAACTATGTGGCAAATCATAAGCCTTTTGGCTTATGAATCATGCATAGTTTGTACTATATATAAGTAAGTACAAAACTGCTGTTTAAAAGTGTGTTTATGGAGCTACCTGCATTAAAGTTGCACTAGTTTCAAAAATGGTAATACATCAATTCTGGATAAACTAAGTCTATGGGTACCCATAGTAATTTACCTATATATAAATTACTACAGGTATGTTTATTTAAAGTCACTGTTTTCAAACCTGCCTCTCACTTTCATGTGCTCAGGAAAGAGCAGGGTCTGACAGTAAGGGGAACGAGAAGAAGCTGCAGAGGGAAGAATGTGGAGGTGGGGGCAGAGGTCAAGGGGACCACCTGACTCCCCCAGATTTACTTTCCCTGCTGTACCAGTGGTAAGGGGACAAATTAAAAATGAAAAACCCTCCAATAATTAGATTCTATACCTGGAAAATAGAAAACACACATCTAAATTTTTCCAATACAGAATCTAATTATTGGGGGTTGTCTTGGCTAAGGTCAGAGGTTACAAATAAATCAGTTTAAGTAATCAGAAACCGGTTTAAACCTATAACAGAACAGAAGGCACATAAACCAATTTCAAAATGACTGAAACTAGTTTAAGATAAACCTGGTTTAGTCCCCCAGCACGCTTTGCAGCCCTGGGCTGGGCTATGCTGTCTGCTCCAGAGAGCAGGGCTAGCCCTGCCCCTGCCCCTGCCCCTCTGCTTCCTAGCTGGAATAGTTAGGACTGGCTGACAACAGAGTGGGGGAGGGGCAAGCCTGGCTGGGGATGCAACCCAGTTGGGGTAGGAAGATACTTTTCTCCAGGCAAACCCTGGCTGGGGCCTGGGGCCATGGAGGGGGGTTAAACACCCCTTCCTCCACTCAAACTTACTGCTGGCTGCAACTGTGGACTACAAATCCCAAAGGAACCTGGAAGCAGGAAAAGGAAGTGAGGAGCAACCCTGCAGGGTCCTGTTGCTGTAATTCTGGACTGTAAATCCCACAGATCTCAGGGGCAGCAGGAAGAGGAAGTGAACACACAGCCAGAGAGCTGTGCTCTAGCAGCCCCTGGCTTCTGACTCAAGCCACCATAGGTATGTGGCTGCATTTCCTGAAACAAAGGTAAATGTCTGTTAACTTCTGTTTCAATTTCATCTGTGCAGCTTAAACTAACCTGCAAAGACTGACCTGATTCATCCTCAGCCTTTTTAACTTTCTGTACCTAGCCCTTATATTCAAGTAAATAAGATATTTGCTGAATAGTATTTAACTAACAATTACAGCTAAACATATATTTAAATGCCCTGCTAAATAACAATGGACTAAAGTATCTGTTTGCTGACCTGAAGGCTCTGAATAGAACTAGTCTTTAAGTAATACCTCCAGAAATAAATATTTATTTACTAAAATTGGTTAAATTTGAAAAGTGCCTTTGGTGTCAAAGGAAGCCTCTGGTAGAATCCAGATACAGTAGAGTCACATCTTACACGGGGGTTGAGTTCTAAAGTCAGCACGTAAGGCACAAATCGCGTATAGTCAAAATTATGTAATCTCAATGGCACGGATGCTAGGTTTGTTGTGGCCATATTTACATGTGGCGAGATACTCACACTATGAGAGGCACATGGGAACTGAGACCGACTGAGGGAACAGCAGATTCATGTCTCCCGTCTCACGCTAACTCCAGGACATACACTCATTGAAATGGCGGGCAAAATCACACACACTATTCAAATTGTTATTTTTCTCCTTTTTTTGGCTGCGTATAATTGAATGCGCAAGTTCAATGCGCATATGTTGCGACTCCACTGTACTTCACAGATAGGTCCCTTACTGCTGCAGTGCTTCAGGTTAACAAACTAACCAGTGGGTATACAGAGCTTCAGAAAACAACAACACAGGAGCCAATCTTTGTTGCAGCTTTTATATCAAAGGGCACCATTCCTCTGATAAGCTCAGGGATCAGAGAAGCAGGGGCCTCTTGAAGAAAATTCCACAGCAGACACAGCTGAGTAGCTCACCTTAATTAGGTAGCCTGCTACAAATTAGGTGGGTTCCACCCAGATCTGAATGATCCAGGTTCTACTATACCTAATTTTTGCTAGACAACAATTCATCAATAAAGAAAATGTTTTGGGTCTTGGTTTACAAATCCTCAGGTCCTTTTTATTATAATATATTTCTTATTCATCAATTTATACAGTCCATAAAACATATATAGCTTTAAAAGATCCATATTAAATTTTAGACAACTTGGAAAATGAAAATAAGAAGGTCCTTTCTCTGGGACACTGGTTTATTACTACAGTTGAACCTTTTTATCCATATGCAGGTGATCCACATACCACTTAATTCATAGAATGTTGCCAAATTAAGGGGGGATTCAAACAGCTGTTTTCTGCAGCTATTTTTCTTCAAAAGGACTCTGCTCCTCTATTTAGCTAAAGCAGCTCAGTGGTATCTTATGATTGTTTCCTGTAATTGTACGCACTCTAGTTAGTTTACAAACACTCATCTTCACAAGGAGATGAGGAACCTAACCTCACAAACCATCTGGGTTCTACTATATCACAGCTCATAAAAGATTATAGTAATTTAAGCAAAATACCTTCAAGTACTAAAACTTGCTGAAGTTCTTGTAATCAGTACAAAGCACTTTCCTGTATTTCATCACTGTCCAAGGAAACTTAAGTTAGCTTTAGTTGTTCAAAGATTTTGGCATCAATGAAGTCATGTTTTAGACTTTTCATAAATTCTAGATATTACTGAAACATTTTGTAGTAAGATTTTTAAAAACCCAACTTTGTTCAGACTTAGTTGTTTAAAAAATTTCAGTTCACTTCTAACTTATTTTATAAAAATAAAATATAGATTAGGAGGTTTTTTTGGAAACATGCAAGAATTTTTTTTTTAATTAATGTATTCCAATATATACCTTTCAGAAAGTATATAACAAACTCAGCTTGATAGAGAACCTTGTATCAAGCACATTAAGCCTACTTCACAAAAATGAGTAGGTATTTTTTATTCCTATTTTGCCAATGAAACACAGGAACAGTGCCCAAGGTTGGAAATGAACAGGCATAAAGAAAAAAAGTATATATCAATTAAGGAACTTAAAAGTAAAAAAAAAAACCATAAGAATGTTGTAATTATTGCCAAAACTAGTATTATAAAACCAGGGAATTCAGCATTAAATATGAACCTAAAAGAAATTTAAATATGTTATGGAAATACTAGTTAAAATATTCAAGCTTGTAAAACTCAGTAGGCCTATCTTCCACATTGTTCCATCTTTATAAAACAGAACAACTATAACTACTAACTTTCCTATGCCTCTTTATCTTTAAAATCTGTTGATCTAATCTGGTTTAATCTATCATTAAAATCAAATGATCTAGTCTGGAATTAGAAGCACTAAAATGCTTTAATAACCACCTGGTTAAAACAAACTTATGTTAATTATACATGTATTTGAACATAATAACAATTTTTTCCCTGGAAATTTTATTTATTTTAATTATTAAAAAAATAACTATGCATAAATATTTGTAGCAGGGTACCATGGTGCCTGCTACTAGCAGGAGGAATAGGGCTGCTGAAGTGCCCGGAGCAACACAGATGGGGATTGCTAGGGCAACCAGGCAGGTCATGTGGCCAGGAAGGGGCAGGGCCAGGCCCTTATAAACAGCTAGGCCAAAGCCTAGCTAGCAGTTCCCTTTTGGCTGCTGCAGGAGCAGGAGTTGAGTGGCCTGAGTTAGTGGTTGCAGTCTTACCACACTAACTGGCTGTGATGATGCGGGGAACATGAGTGCCCGAAAGGGAGGTAGGCTTGAGAGCCTTGGTAGGGGCTCGCGTTTATGTTTGGAGCAGGGAGACTCTGTGTGGTTTATGTTACAGCTGGGTGGCTTGAGCTTATGTTATGGTTTGCACCGGAGGACCAGGTGAGGCTGTTGGGGAGTGAGGAGGCCTCATGGGGGCTCCCCAGCAGCTTGGGGGTTCCTGGTGCCCAGTAGGGGCACAGTGCCAGCGGGGCACTATCGGCTGTGCCGGAGAGGCACCGTATTGTGCCAGGGAGGTGCGGTATGTGGGGTTGCAGACCCCAGCCCATAAGGGTGGTGTTTTGCCCAGTGGGGCAACTGGGCCCAGAGAAGGGTCAAGGGGACAGGCACGGCAGTGATCGCCTGTGCCCCTAGCGTGCGGCGCGCGGTGTCGGCCCCAGAGTGGGGCAGAGAGGGGGCGCGCGGTGTCGGCCCCAGAGTGGGGCAGGAAAAGAGAGAGGGGCGAGCAGGCGAGGAATGCTGGCAAGGGCAGCAGTAGCGAGCCAGGCCCAAGGGCGCAGGGAGCGGGCTGGAAGATAGGAGCCCGGCCCAAGGGGGTGCCAGGCAGGCAAGGAGCCCAGGGTGCCCAAGAGAGAGCACCAGAGGGGCAAGGGACTGTACAACATCCCATGGGACGGCTGTAAGGCTTGGGGCGTGCTAGAAGGGAGGTTTGGAGGCATGCATTTGCCCATAAGGCTGGGGTGAGAGTACCCCCACTTTGGAACGGAGGTGATACCAGCAAGGTGTCGTTAGGTGTAAGTAGGCAGCCTCCCATTCTGAACCTCAACAGCAAAGATGTGGTGGGTGAGTAGAGGGTGCCAGATCACCCTAATTGGCATGGCAAAGGGGCACTAGCGAGCTCACGGCCGCCTGCGGGGCCCCACCCCGTGACAATATTAAACAAACACAGAGATAATGCTGATGCTATTGAATTGAGTTGAAAATACTATATTTACTCGTATACCACATGCACCTTTCCCCACAAAACCAGCCCTCCAAAATTGGGGTACATGTCTTAAGCAGGGAGAGTGATTTTTCTGCACTGGACAGAAACCAGGAAAAATATTAGAGCAGTGTTGTCTTGCTTCTGGTTGTCAAGATGGCTGCCACTTGTTTTTGGCCCCAACAAGGAGAAGGAGCAGAGTCCTCTGCTAACCCTCTAGCAGCCATAGCTATTGTAGCTTGTGCCTGAAGGAGCAATTGAGGTGGCTCCAGGTAAGTGAGCTGCTGTAGCCTGTAGTATCATGATGAGGCTTGTGGAGTGGTAATAACACTTCCCTTATTTGCAGGAACTTAAATAACTATTTACAGTAAAGAAGTAACAGTATTCCTACTGTCCTTCCAAGGGTCAAGAGTCTAGTCTTTTTGCTGCCTTGCCATACCAGAAATTTCCTGCACCCTCACCAAGACTGTCTCCTGAGATGATACATTTTTATTAACACTCCATATTTCCAGGAGGATTTACTCTGTCACATAGTCAGTCATGACTCTGGAAAAATCTTTTTTTTCCCCTATATTATACCTTCCAAAAACAAAGTAAATTATTTACTTTGGGGCACATGGTATATGCAAAAATGCAGATGTGGGTGTGTATGGAATCAGTCATTTTATAAGTCATTTTATTTTAACTTTTAATGCTATATTGCTAATATACAGAGGAGGAGGTACAATGATGCAGTTGCACCCCTCTTTGCTTCCTGCTCCACCTAAATTTTAGAACCAACTGCCTGGTAGTAGCAGAAGCATTTCTATTCCAGTAGCAGAGACAGTCAATTGATGTCATGGTTCATTGTAATTTACGTGATTCCTTCTAAACCCTTTATTTCACAGGTGTTAACAACTCCCTCTCCTTTCTAATGGTATTAATGTTGCATTAATCAAGATTCCTCCTTCTACAATTTTGCTGTCTCTTAGTTCTTCCTGGTAACGTAACTCCTAATTAACAGTCCTGCAGACTGTTTGTTTGTTTTTTACTCTAGATAAAAACATCAACTTAGCTGTGGAAATAACTTTCGGTGAAGTATTGGATGCACTGTCAAGATGCTCAAGAAAGCTTAATTTTATTTTATGAATTAGAGATGTACATTTAATTATAATGCCTACAGAACTAAAGAAACAACTTCTTATTGCTTTTGCCTAATTTGTTCATGGTGTCTTTGTATTTTAAAAAAAAAAAAAAAAATGTATGATATAGCAAATTAATGTACCTTCCAATAAAGTTGTAGTTGTTCTTGCTTTGAACTGGAATTGAATAATAAAGCCCTAGCCCCCTACTGTATTAGTAAAGCTTCTAGTTTCTTTTTACTTCAAGAAAAATATGTATTGTATTATATGTAATGATGCATCACACCATCTGCATCCCCCTTTTCAAAATCCTAGATCCACCCAAGCTAATATATCAGGTGCAGTGGTGAACTCAGACTGGTGGGGTGGTGGAGCATTGCATGGGAGCCGGGATGGGGAGAGGTTGCAGCAGGTTGGCAGTAGGGTAAGTGAGGGGGTTGCAGCCAGCTGGGAGCAGGGGGGTTTGCAGCCTCCCTGCTACTGACCAGATCACCAGGCCAACTGTATCCCCTCCCTCCTTCCCCCTCCGGCTGCAAACCCCACTCTGCTCCTGGCTGGCTGAAAACCCCCCTCTCTCCACGGGACACTGTACTGCCCCACCACTCTGAGTTCACCAGCCATGCCTACTTACCATATTTCTGCAATTCCACTGCAGTTCAAGGTGACCACTTAAACCAGGTTAGCAACTGTTTGCCTCACTGAAACAGTACAGAATCAGGCAGAACATACCAGTCAACCAAATCTAAATTGCTACTCTTAGTGCAGTGACAGGTTGCTAGGACCAAGTAATCTACCAGTGAAACTCCTGATGCATTTAAAGTTTTCTTCATACATGCTGACTCTCTTTTCAAATGACAGAACTGCAGCATGCAAACTATCAAGAAAAACCTTGGTGAACAAATTTTGAAGTCATAAAAGTCCCACTGAAGATTACATCATCCTGGCCCTATTAGTCTGTAGTCATAACATGTATTTATAAATCATTAGTTACAACATAATTTCTCCAAAAGTAGCCTAGCTTACAATTCTAATACATTTTTACTATATGGAAATTTTGAAGAATCTTAGTTATTCCACTATTAAAAATCATTTGGGACAAAAAAAGTCTGACAGTGTGAAACTTCTTAAATTATACACATTAGCGTGTCCCTACACAGAGCAGATAGTATTAGGTAAAGTTTAACTATCTGATGTAAACAGAAAATTCAACTAACTTTACCTGTGGAAGCTGATGACAATTTTACCTAGTGAGGTGGCCCAGCTTGACAAAGCCCTGGCTGGAATTATCTACTTGATGATGGTCCTGCTTTAAGCAGAGAGTTGGTTTAGATGATCTCTTGAGGTTCCTTTCAAGCCTAATTTTATACGATTCTATGATTTTACCATTGATTTCAGTAGAAGCAGGGACAGACCACAATTTTTTTTTACATGGTACAGAATGATAATAGTGTTAAATTAGTTTGTATACAATGATGAAGTCAGTATTCACTCAGCAAGTAGTGTGATACAATGGAATTAATACAGGATACAGAATAATAATTCAAAGAATTTATTCTCTTGCAAATACTACTTTTTCCTAAATTAGCAGAGGTTTTAGGATTATAACAGTGCTAACATCAAAGATAACAATACTATCCAATTTCATTACTTCTGTTCTTGTCTTTGGTGCCATGGTAAAGATGAAAAGATAGTAGACCACAAAAAATATATTTCAATAATGTTGCAGTAAATGTTACATACGAGACCATACAATTCAGGCACCTCAGAAAAGAGACTGAAATGCAAATCTTAACTGATTCACTTAAATTTTATATTACAGTGACTCCAGATCATGGGTCACCTTATTTTGTCTGTGCTACAATGCCTTGTTCTAACAGAACAAGACAAGATCATAGATTTGTGAATTAGGTAAAGCTATCAACTTTATAGTACCGATTTTCATGCAAATTATACTGAGCCAGGTTCTACTACAATTTCAGTCTAAATTTTGTACCACCTCTCTGGAATCAGTGGGATTACCCAGAGAGTACTCAACACAACGTAGACTGGAGCTGGCTCTTTGTTACTGCAATGTTACTGCCAAACAATGATGCCCCCTCTACACATGCAGGCAGGGCCGTCCCTAACAGGGGGCCAACTGGGGTGACTTCCCCAGGCCCCCATGCTTTGGGAGCTGTTCACCCCCCCACCGCCATGTCTGGGGTCCGCAACCTGCTATGGTCATCTCTGCATGCAGGTAAAGGCATGATTGGACTTAATGCATGATCCATGCAATTTCACCTCTTGCTGTGCCACAAATGCATGGCAGGAGGTACTATTGTGGGACTGTGTATTAGATCCAATTGAATCTTATTGCCAGTGTAGGGGGAACCCAATCCTGGGCTCCCCCTGCATCAGCAAGAAGTAGGTTCCCATGGCTGGGAGTCCCCATTGCTAAGGAGGCTCCCAGACATGGGGGGGGCCATGTGCAGGCAGGACTGAGAATCACGTACCTGACTGGGCTCTCTGTCTACACAAGCAACTAGGACTGAGAGTCCTGCACCTGCTGATGGGGCTCTTGATCCTGCCTGCACAGGTGGCACAGCTGGGACCAAGAGCCCCGTCAGGTGTAGGACTCTTAGTCCTGGCTGCACGTGTTGTGGTCTCTGGGGTTTTGTGCACCCCTGAGCCTTGGGGATCACAGCTGTAATGATCCCCTGGGCTTGGGGTTTTCACACTGGGCATGGTGTACCTCTGCAGCTGGGAGCCCCATCAGTTGACAGGGCAATGCAGGGGAGACGCTGCAGCATGTGCAAATTAAGACTCAATAGCACCAGCTATAAAGTTAGTATACATTTTCAAGGTTTAATGTAATAGTTGGTTGGAACTTTTTATTGTGTGATAGCTACTTTGTGTAGCTGGTCTGAATTGTGCAGTTAACCAGTTAATTGTCCATACATGTAATGTGTAGAGGGGGCCTGAAAACGTATGCTAAATATTCCCGTAACAAACCTAACTCAGTTGTGATTATTTATGTTTTGGGGAATACACTTTCCAACATGAGTTCTTCTATGAAACCACATATCGAACCAGATAAACAGGAATAGAAAATAAATAGATCTAGACCATATGACCTTGTTAATATCAATTTTTGTAACATTCTGTGCTGCATTTCCTGACTTCTTTGATATTTTAATTATGCAAACTTGCTGATACTTGATTTTTTTTCATATTATGCTAAACAATGCATGTTAAATCTGCCCTATATATGGAGCACCATATACTTATCCCATCCCAGAATTATGTACTTGCCAGTTTTCAGGTTTTAAACTGCAGTCACTTTTATTGTCACTACATTCAGTTCAGAAGTGTCTGTTAATGTGCCAGGGAAATATACTGTTCACTCTCCAACAAGACAGGTGAAAACATTGTTTTAAATTTTCAAAAACAATAATCCATCTCCACACAAAATCTGCATACAGGATATATCAACAAAAAGATATTTCTGAAAATGTTCAGTATGAAAAAAGCATGTTATAATGGGAACCTTTGCAACCTTAATGATACCAGTAGGCACTAAACTTTTACACAAATCATGTAGGTAAATGAGAACAACATGAAAGTAAATATGCTGCAAGAAGTTTGTTGCAAAGTTAATGGGAAAAGACTACAATACATTATTTATGAAACTTGTATATTCATATTGACGGTAAACTATGAGCCAAATTCAGCTCTGAATGATGGCAGTTTTACCTGCTTACCTCACAGATTAATCTGATTCTGCATTTGGAAAACTTTACATGTATTATTAACATTTCAGAAAGAGGCATACAACTGGATAGAAAAACAAAGGTAATTGTAAGGGCTTGATTCTGCACAGGCTCAGTTACCACTGAAGTCATTGCAATCTGAAGGGGCCCAGCAACTCACAATAAAATCCATATTGATTTCAGTATGAATCTAGAAGCATATAGAACCTGATTTCACACCTACTGAAATCAGTAGCAGTTTTGTTATTGACTTAAAGCCCACAGTGAAGGAAGAACTTAATTGATTAGTGAGGACTAGAAGGTGAGGGATGAAAATGTGAAAACTTTTTCTGCTGGAACAATTTCACAGAGAGGTTGTCAAACTCACTTGGTTCCTCAGGTTAGACCCAGACTGTAAAAAGCCTCATAGGCTGGATCAAGACCCACCCACCACTAGCAGTGGGGTGAGCAGGGGTAGAGTTAACTGCTGCAGGGATTAAAGTGCCTGTCGCTTTGCCCCCCTCCCAACAATGACATGGGATCCCAGCAGGACTCCATACACCAGAACTCAGCACCAGCCCCAGCCCCTCTAGGAGGCCAAATGATATGGCTCCATAAGCTAGACTCTGTCTGTGGGCTGTATCTTTGATAGCTCAGCTTTATATTATAACCTTTATATTTAAACAACAGTTCCATTGAAACTGGTGGTAACACTGTGGATTATACTAGTGCAACTTAAACAGCAAAATGATCCTAGTAGACAGCAACTTTGCTCACAACAAAACCAGTTAATGTAGTGAATTTATACATGTTTAAGTGAACTGTTAATTGAATGCATAGCTTAGTGAGCTGGGCGCTGCCCAGGGAGAAGGTCCTGAGTTCTGGTCTCATTAGATAGAAGCTACCTATCCATTTTACTCAATTAATATTAAAGTGCAAAAATGCCATTTGGGATAGGAACAGGAACTGAAATCAGGACTACCTCCCTTCCAAGGCAGTGCTCATCTTACTGAGTCATACTCTCCCTAGCTAGTGCTCTTTCTTACCCAACATATCTTTCCTTCTTGGCTGCCCAAACGGTCAATTTCAGAAGGAAGAGAACAGTGCCTAGTGGTTAGAGTAGTTTACTGTGAAGTGGGAGATGCATGTTAACCCCCACTGGCTCAGCAAGGCTTAGAATCAGGGTCTCCCACCCTGGAAGCAAGTGCCCTAATCACTAGAGTCCTGAACTCAAATATGGAAAAGGCCGCTCGCTCCTCCACTAATAAACAGTTGCTGGTTATAGTTTTATCTGACCAGACTAGGGAAAGTGCACACCTATGCAGGCAGAACAGAGCATGTACTGCGATAATAACAAGTGTAGCTGTACAGATGAAAACAGGATCTAAAATCCACTTGCATGCCAAAAATGTCTTGAATGAGGCTATATTGAGTGCATAAGCAGGACTTACACGTGTTCAGGTAGTGAAACATTAACCTAACAAAGTCTAAACAACACTAGAAAAATACCGCCAGGCTTGCTAGACTGATGTGGCTGTACCAGCAAACCCCACGTAGCACAGAAGCAATTTATATCTTATCTCCCCTAACTTGGAAGGAATGATTTCCTGACTACTGGGCATGTCTACATGTTCAGTAATGCACAGTGGTTACCGCACATTTAATTTAGTACTCCTATGATCAAGTACTAAATAAATGCACAGTAACCAGAGTTACTGTGCAGTAGTGCCGGCAAACCCTTTAGTGACACTACTGTGCAGTAACATATTATCACTATCTGTGCTGTGACCCACTACTGCACAATGTTATTAGGCCACTGAGCAGTTAGTGTCTCATGTAGATGAGCCCACTGTTAATTTCTCCTTCTTTCCATTTGTGAAACGTAGCCAAAGTAGGGGCTAATATTCCCTCCTGGTCCTGGGGATATGATCATGGGGAATAAAGCACTGACTGATATTCCACAAACCTCTCATTAAATAGGAGGAGTTGAAGAGGTGGTTGTTTCTGTAAAAGTTGATTGTGACATGAACAAATTAGAACAGCCAAATATGTTAATATTCTTATTCTCTGGGGCCAATTCTTTTTCCTAACCAGAGGACTGCTTGGGTACCCACTCCCTGACTGGTCACAAAAGAGCAGAAATCAGCTAGTGATCCATTCAAAGTCCTGCAGTACACAGCAGGAGAGAAGATGAAGGACTTTGTAGCCAGCAAAAGAGGGTTGTGGATACAATAAGTTTCCAGGCCAACACAGAAGTTTTACACAGAGTACTAAGGAGCACAGAACGCTTAACATTTTCTGCCACTAGACCCTGAACTCAGTTAAGTGAGTCACTCAGGAAAAAACTCTTCTCCAAGCATGGTTCTTGTAGACAACCTGTGTTGTAACCTCAATCAGTTAGTGCCAGCAGAAGTTATAATCTCCAGCAATAAAAGCCAAAAGAGGTTACACCAATAAGCTATTTGTTATTTTTTATTTTAAAATTAATATTTGCCAAATCTGTCCTACGCTAGATCTCACTAGGGATGAATCCCCGAGACTGGAGTGAACTTGCAAGAACAAACTTTCTTGAGAGATATGCAAATAAGCTTGGAACATTTTTCTAACAAGTAAAAAATATTTTTCTAGATCTGTAAATCAAAACCAGCCTGTCAGATGTATTCCAAACTGTCCTCAGAAATTATCTTTTGGCTTAAATTCAAACAAGTGAAATTCAGGACAAAAGGAAGATATTGGAGAAGGTTGGATAGAAAACGGAAGATTTGAACAGAACCATCTTTCAATAAAATCTATGAAGGCATTCATGTAACACCATAATTTTAACATCTACCCATCTGTCTTCGGAATAATCTTAACAAATAGAATGAATAATTAGTATCAACAAATCACAAATACCCTTAAGTAGGAATTCTTACTCAGTTCTAAATATATTACCCTGCTTCCTTCTAAATATATTACCAGTCATAACAGTAATACACGTCAATCATGTGTCAAGTTTGCTCAAATGAGATATAACACTTAATAATCATTGAGCTGTAACACTTAGTCACGCAAGTCCTGCCTTCCAATCAAGATTGAAGTACATTTACAGGACACTGTAAAGAAGCCTGCACTCATCACCACCACCATACTCAATACAGGAATAAAACAAGACTTAGTCCCAGTGCCTTAGCCTTCAAGACACTATATTCTTGACTTGAATCTGAAAAAAAATGCAAAGCTACTTTTCAAAGGGGTGCATGGCATCATCCAAACGGAGAGTCCCTAACACTAAACTCACTCCAATGGAATTCTGTTATATTCTGTACATGGAACCAGTGTAGAAATCACAGCATTATCTTAGTTTTAAATCTGAAATGACAATTTTATAAAGAAATAAAGATATAATTGATATTCAAACTTATTTACCTGAGACACCACAGTGAGTGTGATCATAGAGATGTCGTTGGTACATGGTAGACTTTTTGTAAATAACATGAGGATGACCATTTTCATAACTAAAATTATTGGAATTTTCAGTTATATTCCTTAAAGGCTCAATAAAATACTCTTCATCTTCTGTAGCAATAACACCATGCTTAAGGGAGAAAAAGGGAGACAAATAAAAGCTGGCAAAAGGCAAAAAATGTAAAATGGTGTCTTTTAAAAAATGATATTTGCAGTGAAGCTTAATTAGTTATTTTTCCTCTGGCAAATCTAGTTGTCCTCCTCTCACTGAGACAAATGGTAAGATTCCCACTGACTTCAGTAGGAATAGGAGCAGTCCCCTAAAAGCAAAACAATGGGAAAATAAAGAGAAAAAAATATATTGTCTTGTTTTCTTAGCTTTTCCCCCACGATTTTGGATGGGTGTGGTAAGAGAGCAAGAGACAGTTTGGTGTATAACAAGCAATCACCATCATTCTTCTCATGAAATAATCTATTCACAAAGTTCGTTCAGAATTATATCATAGAATCATGGAGAAGTGCAGCTGGACCCATTAAAAATTATACCAAGCCAAAACCCCTTTATTCAAAGAGTGAATATAGTGTCCATCTATGATAGCATCCCAATAGATGCTTTAATACCATACCATGCATCAAAGGAGAAAAGTTACAAAACAGATTTATTTTAGACAGATATTATTCAAAGTAACTGCTCTGTGTATTCTAACACCACATATGTAGGGTCATATTATTATTATGAACTTAATTTACACTATTTACATGAGACTTTTTAAAACACATATATTCCTCCAAATGTTTAACCATAGATCTTAGGTACATCATCAGTGTTACAAACTATGCATTAATCTGCATTCTCCATTGAAATTGATCATCTTTCTTAAATCTATAATATATAAGGGTAGACCACATATTCTTCATGATTTCCCCATTTGTGATCTTAGAGTCTCCCAAACAGGAAGTGGGTTGTAGAAGAAAGGAGAGATTTCATTCCAACTTTATAAATTCATGGATCTTCAGGTCAACAATATTGAACTTTAGAAGAAATGCCTGTTTTAGAGACCCACTGAATGTAGAAATACCAGAGAATTGCCCTGACAAGCATATTTCCACCACTATATCTGCTAATTTAAAAATTCTCATCCCTACATCAACACTCAAAGCATTATAAACTCTCTACAATATGAGCAAGAGACATATGAGTTAGGTAGAGGTCTGCAAAGCAGAAAGTTCTAAAGTCCAAACCCAGTTCTGTGGTCTTAAGCAAATTACCTGGGATCCAGGTTTTCCATTTCCCACGGGAAAACAGAAAAAAAGTGGATTTTCCCTTTTAACAGAGAAGAAAGTGGATTTTTCATTTTAACAGAGATACCCATGGATTTTCCATTTTTGCAAAGAGCTCTCTGCAGGCTGGCAGAGTTCCAGCCTGCAAGAGCTTCTTGCAAAAAGGGTGGCAAACTCTGAGCCCTGTTCTGAGGGAGAGGGGAAGGGGCAGGGCCTGAGCCTCTGTCATCCAGGGCTTACCTGAGGCTTGCTTTCCCTCATGGAGCCTTTGAGGTAAGTGGGTCTTGCAGGGGGCTGGGGACCAGCGGGAGAGCAGGGTGGGGGCTGTGGAGTAAGTTAGGATGACTGCCAGGGCTGGGGGGGTGGGGGAGGTTGAAGCTGTGGGAAGAGCCAGTGGAGTAGGTGGGGGCAAGTTGGGGGGTGTAGGTGGGGGCTGAGGGAGTGGGGAGGTGTCCATGGAAGCCCCATGTGGAGGGCCGACCCAGCCTGATGGTGTGTGGCTCCCAGTCCATACACCATTGCACCAAGCTGGCCAGCTCCATGCCTCCATGTGGGGCTTCTAGCACACCAGCAGAAAGCTGCCCATGGAAGCAAGGAGCTCACCCAGCCTAATTGCCTGCAGCTCCCATCTGCGGTGCCGCAATCCTCCTGTGCTGGTATTGAGCCAGCCCAGTCTGGTCCAAAGGCACAGACCAGTGAGCCAGACTGGCTCCATGCCAGCACACGCAGACCCTGGGACTCAGAGGCACATGCCACCAGGTGCTCTGCCTGCCATATCCATGAGCGCCCCAAGGGCCCACTGACTGCTGCAGCTGAGCCTCCAAGCAAACCCCACACCCACCCACAAGCTCCACACATACACCCACACCCTCACACCCCTTTGCAATCCCCCCACAAGCCCCACCTACTCACAAACCCCATTTACTCCCATACCCACACCTCCCAACCCCTTCACAACCCCCCATAAATCCCACACACACACCCCCTCCAACTTCACAAATCTCCCTACACTCACCCCACATGCACCCCATCATACAAAGTACCTGTATATATTTCTAAAGAATGTTCAAATAGTGTTATATTTAAGTTAATTTGTAAAAAAAAATAAAAGTAATTAATTTTGCATAATTTTGAATTTTGCTGCACATAGTTATGAATTTTTCTGCACATAATTTTGAATTCTTCTGTGTATAATTCCCTGGGGTATATAGAGAGGTCTCAGCAGGAGTTCCAGTTTTCCATGATGAAAAACCCAAAATCAAATGCCAAAATATATAGGTATTTAGAATTTATTTTATTACAGCGATTGAAGAACTGGTAATAGGCTTCCAAACTGATTTAAAACTGTACATATATCAATAAAACATTTTGTCCAACTGATACCTATATATATGGTAGCCTTCCATTTTAAGCATGGATTTTGATCATTTAAGTATGTTTTTAATTAGAGAATTTGTGATTTTTTTTATCAGATAATTTGCAATTTTTTATCAGAGAAAACAAGGATCCCTGCAGATTACTCAGGAATTGATCCAAGTCCCATTAATGCCACAGAAACTAGAGGTAGTGCTAGCAGCTAACTAGACATTACCATATTTACTCACATACCACATGTATCATTTACCCCCAAATTAGCCAGTGAGTGAGTTGAAGGCTCATTTCCTGCTCCATACATCCATGATTGGAGAAATCTTTTTTTCTTCATTCTGCCTTCCCAAAATAAGGCGCATGATTTGTTTGGGAGGTGTGGCATGTGAACAAATGCAATATTTTATCAGTATCTAATCCTCTGAAATTACAGTTGAGAGTAGTTAGCATCTACCTGATGGTACTCAGCACCTTAATTTAAAAAATACAGCACATTTTGCCTCTGCAACATTATTTCACTGGAACAAGTTTGGAAATGGTCGTTTAAAGCTGTAATGCTCTTCTGAGAACCTTGTATATTTGCAATTCCATATGCGCAAACTATTTATGCTGGTATGTGTCCTGTCCACATAGGGCTTAACACTAATTTACTTGACTAATAAACCTAAGATAGAAAAAAAAATCATCGTAAACTTGTAAATGGATAATGGTTATTTCAACACAAATTAAAAATACTTATGGTCTTTACAATGTTAAAAAATACATGTGCTCATAAACATTTCCACTTTATATGCCTTCAGTAGCTTTTGCCTAAAAGAGATCTGGGAACTGTGCTACTATATTCAATTAACATTTTAAAGTATACTTTTGGCCTGATATTCTACTCCGTCAGGCAAAACTTATATGGAAAGCGTTTTGATTGAATAATTTGAATGAATTTGAAATCGGGCTTTCTAAAATGAGCTATTTTAAGAAATGAAATGCTTTTCAGTCTTTGAATTCATGTTTCATTTTGTGTTTGCAAATATACAGCAAACAAAAAAACCCCATGGAGCCACAATGCAAGTCAACATTATCAAGATGTAAAGGTAGCATGAAAAGCAATTGAATCAAATTTTATCATTCGAAAAAACAGGAGTTGACTGCCCTCAGTAGGTGACTACAAGCAACGTTCTGTAGATTATCATTTTAAAACTGACTTTCTTTTAAATCCTGTGATATCCAATCTCACTATGAATTACCAACTCATCATTCTAATTATGCATATAAGGTTTGAATCTAGCAACTGGGTATTCTCAAGCAAATCCCTGCATATCCATGAGGCTCCACTGATTTTGTGAGCAGGGATCTGCATATAAGATTATATGTTCAGGCGTTAAAATATATTATGTTGATGATGTCAGTTACTGAACCATACTAGAATATTAAAGTCAAGTAAATGCCTTTTTTCTTACAGTACTGAATGTTTTCCTTTTTATATTATATTCCTTATGTATTTTGAGACATAAGTTAATAATGAAAACTTTTCTAAACCATTCAATATTGTTTAAAATATAATAATCTGCTACTGAAAATGTGACATGATATAATTTGCTGCATCACAGATAACCAATAGAATCTTTCTGCATTTCCAGATCTTCCCAGAGATCCAAAACATTACCACTTGATAACAAAACCTTGTTTTTTGTTGTGCAGACCACGGAGGAATAATGAATATATTCCCATTTATGTTTGGTTCCTGTCAAATACTAATTTTGTTTTTCAGAGGCCCCCTTTCTAATTCAAGACACCTAGACACATTTTTAAAAAATGAGCAAATAGTAGCCTGTTTCATAACTTTGTGTGCTATATGAATTGTCAAAAACTATTTAGTTGATACTTTTGTCTTAATGTGGTGATGATACTGGAAACTGTCTACACAATGTCATAAACAGTTTCAAATGTGCTAGCAGGTTCATGCACTCCTCACCCATTTTTGCACTGCACATAGGTAGTTGCATAGATATCCCATGACTGATTGACTGTGCATGCATGTGTGTGCTCATTTCCCATTAATTATATCCTTGCATAAAACAACCTGTGTATGATCTTGTAAAAGCTAAGCTTCCAGAGAAAGTATCCATTGAATCAATGGGAATACTGCACAGTTTTAAAGGAGTAAATCAGTTTTTAATTAAACTTTTAAATCAACTAATTTTAAATGCCATCCCATGTCACATCCTACATCTCTTTTTATTCGTGTCAACTTTATGACTTTTAAACTCCTCTCATGAGCTCTGTTTAATTATTTCAGTTAAGATAATATGGAATTATAGAAGCATGAAATTTACACCAGTCACCAGAAAATTAGCAAAAGGATCATTGGTGTTATTTGGCCTTTAAATATAAACAGTAATATTAAGCATATAACCTAAAGCAATATATGATCCCTAGAAATAGATTTAAATTCCAATTCACCTTTTTAATAATACAAGCTTTCCACTAGATTCTGAGATGTTTCAGGTGCTACACATAACCGGACACCTGGTTATTTTGGAAAACCTGCTTAGTAGATAAGGTTTTGATAGATAGTAATGAGTCAAGATAGGAAAGGTACTGCATCCTTATTTGTCCTGCTACTAAGAGCTTTAACATTTTTCTCCATTGGTAACTATTAACTTCTTTTATCTCTCAGATATGAAGTTCCTGTCATTTCCCCACTCCTTGTTCCTTCCCCCCCACCTTTTTTTTTTCAAGTATTGCAGGACACAGCCACCTCTAGTTACCCAGTCTTGCCACAACCTCACACCAATCTGATATTTTTGGACATCCTGGGCATGTCTACACAAAATGCTCCTGCACCATAGTTCATTGCTACTGCACAGCCAGGCACTAACCGTGACATGATGCTACTGCACAATAGTAATGAGCTACTGCACAGTGGCATCAGAAAAATATTGTGCAGCAATGGTACTGGGCAATAATGCAAGTAGTGCAACCATAAGCAATTACTAACTAATTGCGCAGTAACAACTGCGCAGTCCACTACTCTTGTAAATGCAGGCTGTGACCTTTTTTTAGAATCTATTCACATATATAACTCCCATTGAAATCAATGTTAATTTTGTGGTTGGCGGGCTTAGGCCTTACATTTCCTCACGCCATTTTGCACATTGAATTATTGGCCATTTTTGATAGCTTCAGAAAATCCATAGTACCATCAGCCTAAGTCAATAAAGCAGAGCCCAGCCATAGAAGAATCAATGTGTATATGCCGAGTGCAAACATAGCATACTGAAGCTAAAACTATAAACAAATATGTGGAGAAGATTAGCATAGGAAATAGAGACAGGGGAATGACACCCTGGGCACAAAAAGAAGGAGATATGTATGACCAGGAGGAAGACGGCAAACCAGAAAGTACATGGATCAGTCAAACAGATGCTGCACTTGAAGTTTTTAACCTAACTTCTTGCTCCTGATGGGACAAAACTTTTCCTCTGCTCACCATCCATTCTATGCAATGACTAGTATGTAAATGCAAGGGGCAGTGGCTCAGCTTCAAAATGACTACTGCAGAAGGGTCTGGATAATGCCAACCCCATAGGGTGTTGGTTAGAGCACTGTACTAGAAAGTTAGAGAGGCATTTCAAGCTCCCTCTTCAAGAGGCAGGCCTAGAACTTATGTCTCTTGTTTCTCTGGTGGCTGCCCCTAACCTCTCAGCAATTGTAGCTACAGCATGGGGAGGGATATTCTCTTCCTGCCACTTCTTTCTAGGATTTCCACCAGTGTACATGCCTATTTAGCTATGCAGCTCCTAGCTAGTGCATAGCCTACTGAGCATGCACTGTATGTGTGCGTACATCCACATCTACAGCACATGGATAAAAGAATCATAAACTGTGCATACATACCCAAAAGGCCACTTACTCTATCCACCTAAATGGCAGTTTAGCTGTGTAACAGAAGTCCACCCCTTGGACTTCAAAGGGGTTGATATCCCAAAGCTCAGAAAAAAATAGGGAAACAAAAGTGTGAGTGAAAGTTGGGAGTTCTTAAAGAAGAATTTATTAAATAGATGACAAAAATGTCATGATTTCATAATCAAGTTGGAGGACATCTTTGTCTAAAAGCTCATTTTGGTTCAAGTGGCAAAGTGGAGGAAGCAAGTAGAACCAAAAGAGTGTCACTAATACATAACAAATGGAAAAAAGGAGAAATAGATATGCAATTAATACAAATCAGAAGTTAGAAAGTATAGAAAACTAAAGATATTACTAAATCTCCATCACTGGCAATACTAAAAGCAGTAAGAAGTTTTTAAAGCATATATAGAATGAAATAAATCCTATAAATAAAGAAAAATGAAAAAGTATACATCTAGGAACAATGTATACAAAACATACTTGTAGAACGGATGTCTGCATCCTGTAAAGCAGCAACTTTGCAAAGGATATTATAGGCTAGAGTGGCCAAACATCTCAGTATGAACTCTCTGCATGATCCTTTAGCTAAAAGGATAAGATTTTTTTTTTTTAAAGAAGATTGAGGTGCTCTGATTACAGAGTCTAAGTACCCTCACAGGGCGAATATTCCAGAAACTAAAGGGCTCTCCAACCTGGTAGTGAATACAAGCACTTGAAGAATAAAATATTACTGTTTCACTTTTTGTACTACCTCTTCTAAACAGGGTCTTTATCAATTCTATGAGATTTATTTTGAAAAGAGCAGGTCTTAATGAACACAATTTATTTTTTCTTACAGCAAAGTGTCAAGAATTTAAAGCAAGGCTTTCACACCATTACAGAGTAGAATTAAATGAAGAACAACATTTTTCACAACTACTAAAGTAAGATTTTGAGCCAAGGCTATTAGAAAAGGAATCACTTACCTTTAGTTGTGTTCTCCTAAAGAGATCACTTGGCTTCCTATTCTTGGGTCTCAGATCCCCAGCTAAACTTCCCCTAATTCCCAAAAATATTTGGTTCTTTGAGGCACAGACTTATGCTAAGATCTACTGCCTCAGTACCCTCAACAGCATTGTTTTAATTCCGTGACCAGCCCCTCAAATCAAAAATATAACAAAAACCAAAACAGAAGATAAAACCTTCAGAAAAATATCTGAGAAAAAGGAGAACATCTAAGTGCAAATTCAATCAAAGGGGAATAATCACTTCCCTTGATTAGTTAGCAACATTCCGACTAATGCAGCCCAGTATGCCATTAGCCTTCTTGGCAACAAGGGCACACTGTTGGCTCATACTAAGCTTATTTTCTGCTGTAACCCCCAGGTCCTTTTCTGCAGAGCTGATGCTTAGCCAGTCAGCCCCCAGCCTGTGCTGGTTCATGGTACTCCATAGAACTGTGGAAAATACACAAATTTCCAGCCAGAACAGGTGGTAGGAGAGCTGGAAACAGGAACATGTTAGGGTCCTGGCTCTTAGAGACATGCAAGTACAACAGAATATAAGCATTTGGTTTTTTAAAAGGTCCTAACTCCTGTGGGTGTGAAGAAAAGTTTGAAAATTAGGTCCAAGGACAGCTAATATAGTGGCATCTACCTGAATCTGCAGAGAGCCTGAAAATTAGCTCAGAGATGTATTTATCTAAATGGAGCATTGACTCCAAGAACCTAGCTGCAGATGCCCCTACCAGCACTGCCCAGCAAAGAAACCTCTGTTAGTGATAAGGGAAGAGCGCAGTGATTTTGACCCACATACTGGCAGATGGGTTAGATGGTAAATACTGGTAAATGGCTGGAGGGTTCCTGCCTCTATTAGGAAGAGGAAAGCCCATCTGGCTTGCTACCTCTGCTGCTGTTTCTGAAGAGTGAAGGGAGTCTCATGGTTCAGTGTTTCTGGAACAAGTAGTGGCCTCCTGATACGCCATTCCAAGTAAAAGGCATGGCCATGATGAGGGGTGAAGGCCACTGGAAGCCTCACTCTATGGTGTGCCTAGGACCCAGAACTGCCTTAATCCATCAGGGCTTTGGAAAGCACAATATGATGATAACATCACACTGAAGTTACCAACCTACCAAGAAGCAAAAGGAATATCTAATGAAAAGACAAGGACAATAACCACAGTACTGAAATCAGAGGAGCATGTAACCTGTAGAAGCCAAAAATTAAAATATAATAATTAAGTATTTTATATTTAAAATAACCAGCAGTGATACAGTTAGAATATGCTGTGAGCAGCTGCAGATTATGGGTTAATACCATTTCTTGCCCGCACACCTCTGACTTCTGAAAAGAGGGCTGGTGAGCAAGAGTATGGCTAGGATACAGGACATTTGGGCTATATCCCGCTATGGGGAGGGTGGGAAGGGCTGGCAGTAGTGCATCCTAAGATGCTGGAGGTCTGAAAATTGCTCATTTTATCTCTGTGGAGCAGACAGAAGTTACCTTAACATGAGCTAAGTAGCACAACCCAAAAGTTAAGCCTGAAGTAGCATAACTTTGAGATGCTCAAAGGGCATTTAGCATGAGCAGGGTTGCAGATACTAGCATTAAGTTCCCTTAGTATGGATGATCTAAGTATAACCTGTAACTTTACTCAAAGACAGAAAAATGCTATCCAAACAAACTAAAGTCAATATCTCTAGGGGCGGCAGAGAAATGAAATCAGCTGTAGTGGGAGCTAATTAGCTGACCAAGGGCAAGCGAGAGATGAAACTGTTTGGAGGCACCAAAATGCTGACTTGTTGATCTCAGAATGATCCACTGTATGCCTCAAAGGATAAATTCCCGTGAAAGGAATAAGGGAAGTCCAGCATGTTTAATTCTGGTGAGCAAAGACCCAAGAATGGAAAGCCAGACACTATGTCACCTTTAGAGAAAAAGAGATCACATGCAGGTCACTGGGGCTTAGATTTAGACTCGTGCTGCACAAAGCAAATACATTCTTAAAGATGAATCACAAAGTGAAAACTGGGTTCAGCCCAAGTATGTTCACTGCATATCCCCATTAATCAGACTACACCAGAGGATGGCAAAGTTTTGCCACTGTAACATATTGAATGAGACAGACCATGCCACAGGCCACACCCGTGGACTCCCCAGCAATCAGCAGATGCTAAGAAGGGCATAAAAAGTTTTACTCCCTTAAACTACAGCCAAAGCCTACAGTAAGGATGCCTCCTCTGCTGCTGTGGCTGGAGGATCCTGCAGAATCCCTGACCTGCTGCAGGCTAGATCCAGTCTATTCATAGGCCACAGGTTGCTGACCCCTGGATTACACAAAGCATTCAGCAGAGAAATATATTTTAATTAAGCTTCTTAAAAACAAAACTATCTGGTTTGAAATCCTTCTCCAGTTTCTATTTCCTGAAGACTACCCAAGAGTATGTTACTCTGTGAATCATGGATACCATTCATTATACACACCACAATCTATTCTGGTTAGCTCGGTTCTTATCCGGCACTCACCACTGTAGTAGTAGTAGGCTTTTGTTATCAACAGTGCCCTAGCATGTATTATTCTATGGCATTTTCAGGGATAAAAAGGAAGTTCCAAATGAGTTCTGAGGGAAAAACCTCTTTTCTAAAAGTTAGTTAAATCTTCCTGTCCCTAACACAAGCTGCTACTTCTGCATGCTACCATAGTAGGAATAGTGAATGAATAATGATTTTCTCATAGAAAATAGCAATGTATATTTTTTAGTTTACAACAGTATTCAGTAAATGTTTGTTTTGGTATTTCCCAACTATTGTTCTTTTTTATCACTTTATTTTAGACATAACAGTGTCATGTTATGTTTAGGCTTTGGCTGTAGTTTAAGAGAGTAAGACTTTTTCCATGCAAAAAATTGCTGCTGATATGCCCAAAAGTGTCATCAGCAATGAGAACAACACCCAGAAAACACTAGGATTTCTAACACTACTTTTACTTCATGCAACTCTTTCATTTATAAACAAAGATCTTGTAAAAGGTTTAAATGATAATTTTGTGACTGGTATTTTGCCATGCGTTCTGCTTTTCTCTTCACAGGTTTATAGCTTTGATGACTTTTACACCAGTTCTTCCCCCAAAGTTTTTCTGTATCCAAATCTTCACAGGTGCCAACACCTTGAAATTGGATCACAGAGCAATCAGTGCCTCACATGAAGCACTCAGCACTTTACAGGATTAGACATTATAGCTTTAAAGTTTAAAACATCTGACAAACCTAGTCTCTCTCTAGCCCTATTCTTGCAACCATAATACCAGCACAAGTAATAATGAAGAGGCTGCCTGTTGTATGACAAAAGGATTAATGCCCTAGTGCTTACAATGAGGTTTAAAAGAGTGTTGACTACTTTTCTTCAGAACCCAGTTGTTATTTGTTCATTTGTGGGTGGGGGGGTAGGGAGAGGCAGAGGGGGTCTTCCTGTCTGCTTGCTTCTTGCAAGAACATGACAATATGCCAATTAAGTTCTTCCTCTGTATTTTAAATGGACAAGTTCACTATCATACTAAAATATATAACATGCACTTACCAGACCATTGCAGTTGCTTAAGGCCACTTTAGTTGTACTATGCTGGTCTTGCAAATATCCTGTGTAATGACAGTGGTCTAAAAAATCATGTTTCCATTGAGGTCCATCTTTCCCCCAGTATTCTACTGTAAAGTGTTTGGACACCAAATCTGTGTTGAGAGTCAGGTTTAAATGAAAGTGCTTGCCATAGGCAGAAAGTTTAAAAAATAATTTAGATGCTGCCAGTTCTTGGTCATAAGAGTCTGTACTCCTCCTCCTCCTTGAGGGTTTAGGATTTTTCACAGTAAAGCTGAGGAAGGCTCCATTTTGATCAACCCTTATTGGGATTGTTAGTTGGTAGTGTTCAAGGTATGACAGGAATTCCTCTTTGTAATCACAAGGTAAGACAGTCCAGGAAGTGGGCATAAAAGAGAAGAAAATATAACAGGAAACAACAAGTAGTAGTATAAATATTAACCACATTTGGCTAAATCCCATTGCATAAATGACTGAAAGTCATTTTCAGGACGTATGCAAGAGGAAAACATTTGCTAAATAAAATAGAGGAAAAATTCATTTTAAAAATCAGCAAAATTTGTGCAGATTATTAATTTTATGTTACTAGAGATAAAAACATATTTGAAATACATCATATATCTTGCTATTTAACCATGCTACATCAACATGTGGGACTAAAATCTGCCCTGAGAAGGTGATGATACTCAACGATAAAACTATTAGATCCACCTGCAAGAATAAAAACAATTACAATGAAAAAATACTTTTATACAAAACATTTAAACATCTTTTCATTTTTCTACAAATGGGAATAGTACAATATATGTTTTGACTTTTTAACTCCTGCAGTTTTAAGAGATGTTTATGGTCAATTTTTAACACGCTTTGCATGTAGCATTATGGCTAGATTTAATTTGCAAGACTCCTGTATAACTAAAATTAGCCAGAAGAGAAGTTAAAACATCAATCTTAGAATTGACTCTGACATAACTGATTTCCCTCTAACTGAACTTTCACAGTAATAAATTATTACAAAAGTACCTTTGAGCCCATATGATCTATCATCTCTTATAGAGTCATGGTTTAGGAAAGAATTACTTAACCTTAGAGTAAAATGCCTTGCCAGCTATAGAACTAAGACCCCTACCTTGAGAACTATATGAAAGCCTGTTGTCACTGTGAAATTCCGATGAAGCCATGACTAGGCTCAAAATCCAGGTCAACGTCTTCCACAAAATTTCCATAATTTAGAAAAAAATGAAAGTTTGTTTTTCCTTGGAGGGCTACCTATGTGCTATAGAGTTAACTCCACTCCAGAATCGCACCATAACAGGTATATTAATTTTATCTTACTTCCAAGCTAATTATTGGATGCTCCACTTTTTGACAGGCACTCTTTTCCAACAACCTGCACTTTCTTCTATAACTGTAGTCATTTTCTCAGTTTAAAAATAACCATTTTTGTAAAAATCCTTAGGATATCAGTAAGATGTTAGAGTGGGTAGTTACTGAACTTTGCCCAGGTCTTTACCTGAAAAAAAGAAAAAGAAAAACAAACAAAAAAAAAAGTTAAACACCTATTTTAAATTGGAAGAGCTGTACTACAAAATCAGAGATGAGTGCCTTGAACATGTTTGGCAATTAGTCTTTATCATGATTTCCTAATACTCTGAGGCCCCAATTCTATAGAAACTTACACACATCTTTAACTTTCAGCATGTGCATATTTCCATTGACTTCAGTGGATATACTAATCTTCTTGAAGTTAAATGGATACACATGATATACAAGAGCAAAGTATTCATGCCAAATATACTGATTAAAATATAAATAGTGAGCATGTGCCTGCTCGTAATGTCTTCACTAGAGGACATGGGTGGACCTAGGATTTTGAAAAGGGGAGTTCACATGATGTGGTGCATCATCCCACATAAAACTACACATAATTCTCTCCAGTGAAAAAGAAATCATAGAATCATAGAAGTTCAGTCAGAAGGGACCTTGTAGATCTTCAAGTCCGACCCCCAGCCTGGGCGGGAGAAAAGACTGGACTCAAATGAGTCCAGCCAGGTAGTCATTAAGCCTTTTCTTAAAGATCCCCAGGGTAGGAGCCAGCACCACTTCCCTAGGAAGTTGGTTCCAGCTCCTAGCTGCCCTAACTGTGAAGTAGTTCTTGTGGATGTCTAATCTAAACCTACTCTCTAATAACTTGTATCCATTGTTCCTTGTCATGCCAGGGGGCACTAGGGGAAACAGTGTCTCCCCTAAACCCTTCTGGTCTCCCCTAGTGAGTTTATAGACTGTCACCAGGTCCCCAAAGGAGACGGGAGTGGGGGAGGAGCCCCATGGGGGGAGCTCCTGGGACCGCGGACGCCCAATGCCCAGGGCTGGGGCTGGGGCTGGGGCTGCCCCGGGCGCGGCTGCTCGTTCCCTCGGTCTGGGCTGGCTGCCCCTGCCCCGCAGCTCCGTCTCCTGGCTCTTCCCTAAGGAGCTATAAACTGGCTCCTTAGTAGCGTTGGGCAAAGGCGGGCCCGCCCCAGCTGTAACCTCTGTGAGAGCGCAGTGGCTGGTGGCTTGGGACAAATCTAGTGGAAACAGAGTGTCTTGTTCCCCCAGGGCGAGAGGGGCAGGGCCAGCAGAGCTCGTGTCACAGCATCGGGCCTCTCGGACACATGGCGCATAAGGGACCTGTGCTCCCCAGGAAACGGCAGCAAGTGCGATGTGGACAGATGTGCTTAGAAGTCACCTAAGTTTGGTTGATGTAGGGTAGCCCTGGGGACAATTTCTAGTCATTGGGGATAATGGCTTTGCTGGTATGTTGGTAGTTTGTAAGCCTCCCATTTTCTTTCCCAGTGGGAAGACCTTGGCTTTACCCCCCACTTTATGGAAACAGGAGACTCCTTCCTGGCTTGCTCCTGTGGCCATATGATAAATCAGATATTTTATAAATATCCTAGGAGCCTAGGACTTGATTATTCAATTTAAAACTGAAGCAAAAATAAATAAAACTTAATTAGAATGTGTGTTAATGTGGCATTAAATATAAAAAGTATAGCAAACTAGGCAAAAATAAAACAAACCAGGCTTCATAAAACAAAACCTAGCTTTCTAGAGCTTCTCAGTGCATTCAGTGCTTCACTGAAAGTTATTTTTATACCTGAGTTAACATTCACCTGAATTAATTTTTATAGCTAGAGTTAAAAACCATCTGTAATGTTGTTAAATAGGAGCTATATAACCAGGAGCAGCTAACAACAGAATTGCCAAGAAAGGATAGCTAAATTAGTGGAACATAAAGACCATCAAAAAAGAGAGAGGATTGTTAACACCTATAGAAGAAAGGGTATAGAAGAAATCAGGTAGATTATAATGAGTCATGAAGTCATTTGAGTACCTCACACCTGCCTGAATAGAAATGCTGCTGCTACTTCCACCACCAGACACTTGGTTTTAAATTTTGGATAGACCAGGAATCAAAAGGAGGGTGCAAATGCAGCACTGTACCCCTCATGGACCTGTCCCTAATACTAGCTAATTAAGCCTAAGACACTGAGGGCATTTTTACACATGTAAGCACTGCAGTGCTTGCAGTTGTATAAGTAGCAAAATGTGTGTCAGCCCTGAGAAAATGGCAGCATCGTGCTTTTGAACTAAAACACTTTGGAGGTACTTTAGTTCAAAAGCTTCAAGTATCAAGGACAATAAAAAGACCTTTTTCAGATATGTGGGGAGCCAGAGGAAAAGCAAGGGCAACATTGGACCCCTGCTGAACCAGATGGGACAACTGACCAGTGACAACTGAAACCCAGGAAAAAGCCAACCTATTAAATGAGTACTTTGCATCAGTCTTTCATCAGTCCCATGGGATGCCCATGCCCACTATGGGACAGGGAGGTCCGATTGAGGGAGATTCCCTGCACTCCATCAATGCTGACCTCATGAAG
>NW_017728909.1:43056938-43088094 GCF_001723895.1 Crocodylus porosus
GGAGGTGGTTCAAGCACCTACATTGAACACCTTCAAGAGAAAATTGGATGCTTATCTTGCTGGGATCCTATGACCCCAGCTGACTTCCTGCCGCTGGGGCACGGGGCTGGACTCGATCTGCTGAGGTCCCTTCCAGCCCTAATGTGTATGAAATCTATGAAGTCTATGAAAAGCCCACCGCCTTCTGTGTGCTGATGCTCATTTTGCCATTTATACAACTGCATGTGGCACAGTGCAGTGCACATCAGCTTGTGTACAGAGCAGACTCAATTAATTGAGTCTACTCTGAAGCAACAGATCTCCAGCGCATCATGAGACAAAAAGGTACATTTATAAATGCCCTGACAGACAACAGAAGAACCCTGAAAGGCATCCAGTGCACAGTTATCTTTTTACAATGTAAATTTTATTATTATTCAAGGCCTGGTTCTACTTATGTTGGCAAAATTTTCATTCACTTCAAGGTGAGTTTTAGTTGATACCAAATAATTAATTTCTGCATTTAAAACTGTTAATTTTATATATTGGCAGTCTTTTAGATGTTAGCAAAGATTTTTATATGCACAATCATTTAATGTATTCTTATACATTTCAGGAATTTTTAGGAGACTGAGGGAAGTTGGGCTATATAAATTGTTGATACTGATTCAATGTAACAAACTATCTGTTACTTTGTTTTAAATAAAATGTCAGTTTCCATACATAATATAATGAAGTGTAACTGTTTTCAATACCCATATCTCAATAGTAGTCAAACAAAGCACCTGTAAAGTTGAAAACAATTTAAATAAAAAGGCCTAAACACATATGACATCACTAACTGTATTTTACAGCAACTTTGTCACTTAAGACAAGGATTTATACAGTTTATACATTTCTGTAACGTGGAGGGCCTGTCCCTACAGCTTTTATTCACACAAACTTTCTCTTTGAAGTTAGTGGAACTGTTTCCATAAATAAAGATTGTGGAATTGGGTTCATAACATACATCACTGTTCAAAGTGCACACCAAATTCCTCTCAATACATTCAACCTCAAGGAAAAGCTATTTATTAGTATTGAAATGAATACAGGGAACATTATGTAACCAGTCATTAAACTATAGTTTATTATTATAATAAAAATCAAACTAGACACCAGGATTCCATTTCCTTTAGCCTTCATTCACAACTGAATACAGTATTTAATTATAGCATGCTGAGAAAATACAATAGAGATAAAAGATGCTTTGCAAGTGGATGGTGTGGCATGGATTTCGGTTTTTTTGAAGGAGAACATAGATATAGTTCTATCTCCCATTATTCTCTTTACCACAGGGGTGGGCAATTATTTTGGATGGAGGGCCGCTTACCCAGTTTTGGCAGGTTGACATGGGTAGCCTCACCCCTTGACAAGTGCTCCGCCCCCTGGTCACCATCTTGGGACCAGTGTCCCAGGGCCAGCACCGGTGGGGCCCAAAGCAGGACACAGGCTGGCAGGGGTCCACGGAGCCGGGCTGGGCTGCACCAGCAGGGAGAGGGGGGAGCTGGCCTGGCTCCACAGAGCCCCTGCCAGCTGGGGCCCCGCCAGCACTGACCCTGGGACACTAGTGTGGGCCCTGTGCTCCCACTGGCCCCCCAGCCACACGGTACCAGCAGGGGCCAGCGCACAGCCCCAACCCCTTGCTCACCGGCAGGGAAGAAGCCGGTGCTGAGCATGTGGAAAAGCGGCCCCTTGCCCATCCCATGGCGGGTGCTCCCTACTGCAAGCTCTCGCAGACTGTGTGGCGCTGTCCAGAGCAGGCACAGACAGTTCCAGGCAGGCTGTGAGCAACTGCAGCACAGGGCACCAGCCACACGGGAAGCAAGGAGCCGTTTTTCCCTATGCTCAGCACCAGCTTGTAACCCAGCCCCGCTGCCAGGCTGGCAGCGGGGCTGGGTTACAAGCTGGTGCTGAGCGCAGGGGCAGGGGGGAAAGCAGCCCCTCGCCTGCCCGATGCCCGGTGTGTGCCTGCCACTTTAAGGTGCTGGAGCTGGCAGCCGCCAGGTGCCTAATGAGGGCAGCCATTTTAGGTTCACAGCTGCCCATATAAACAGGCCACTTTAGCTGCAAGGGGTCAGGCAACAGCACTGCCTGGGCAAAGGGCTGCTGAGCTTCATCTGGAGGTAAGGGAGGAGCTGTAGGGGATGGTAAGGAGCCTCCTGGTCCTGGGTATGACCTAAAACTGCACCCTTCCAGGAGTGGGTGGCCTGGTGGAGCTCTCAGTGGCATGGAAGCCCCCAGGAAATGCCAGGCCAGTTACCACCCCGGTGAAAGGCAGGTCAGGGTGCCTTAACCCCTGGCCCCACCCACTGGGTGGGTAACCCCTTGTGTTTGGAGGGCCCAGAGGGCAGACCCTGAGAGAGAGAGTGAAGGGCTAGGAACTCAAGAGCCTGAATGAGAGAGTACCCTTGACTGGCCCAGGCTGAGGCCAGGACCAGGACAGTGAAAAGAGCTGCGGACCCACCGCAAGGGACTCCCAAGATCCAGGGATCTGGGGTCCCGACTGGCCTAGGTGTGGGCCAGGGCTAGAGGAGGCAAAGGTCCCAGGGGAGAACCACACCTGAGAGGGGAAAATAGATTCAGGGAGCTACATAGCTGAATGAAGGGATCATGCAAGGGTCCTGATAGAAGGATTCTGGGGCCCAGAGTGGGGCCAGTGATTATGGGAACATCAAGATGCCATCTGTGAGGCCTGGGCTGCAGTTCAGGGGAGGAATGGAGCTGCAAATAGTGCCCCCTGGCATCGGAGCAGAAAATGGGCAGCCTCCCGCTTAATTAACACCTCTATTAATTCATTAAGATCAAGGTGTGGCAAGTGAGAAAGCAGGTGGTTAGCCCAAGAACAGGTGGGCAGGCCACATGGAGATCAGCCCCAAGCAGGCCCCGTTACATAGGGAAGGGGCCGCTCCCCCCACCCATGCTCCTTCCCTGCCTGGGGTTCCCCCCCCCTTCTCCCCTGCCACTTACCCGCAGTTGCAGTGCTGAGCAGCCACCTGCTTCCAGGCCAGAAGCCCCAGGTGGGGCTTCTGGCTGCAGGGGGGCAGGGCATGTTGTTGGAGCCTCCCAAGCTTCCCCTGGGTCCTATTGCCCTTGGTTCCTGTCATTTTTGACTGGAACCAAAGGCAGAGAAATATTAATTTTCTACATTTTTTAGGGGCCTCACGGGCCTTGTGGGCCGGATATGTATTTTGCCCACCCCTGCTTTACCATGTCACACAAAGTGGCTGCGCATGCCATGGTGTTGGTCACCTTGATTTTTTAGATAGACATCCAATCTTGATTGAAACATTTAATAATACAATCTATCCTACAGTTTTAAGACAGTTTAAAAACTTAAACTTTAATTTTTAACTCTCAGTATATATTTTTACCTCCCACTTCAATATGTCTAGTTTCATCTTCCAGCCACTAGATCTTGTTATAGCTTTGCCTACTAAAAAGACGTCTACTATCAGAAATCTTATCCTCATGTAGGTTCCTATAGCCTGACCAAATTATAGCTTAACCTTCCCTGAACTCAGTCTCTAGTCAAAAATCAAGTGAAAAACTTATTCTCCAAGGTTGGAGATTGTGACTGGGTTGTGCCAGTGGTCCTGCTGGGATTTAAACCTGGAGGTGCCTGGCTAGAAGGTCTTTGCCCCTCTGGTCAGGGTCAGACCAATCTTAAACAGTTCCCTGAACTGTTCATCTTGGACTAATCTTAAATCTCTCATTGTAAAGCAGGGTTTTCCAGATTTCTCATTATTCTTGTAGCTCTTTTCTGAACCCTTTCTGAAAGAAAGATATACTAGAACTAGACATGATATTCTAATAGTATATCTAATGACATATACTGAGGGAATATCACCTCCCAACACCTATTCTGTAGTCTCCTCTTTATATATTGAAAAATCACATCACTTGTTTTAGCCACAGCCTCACAATGGAGAGCTTATTTCCAGCAAGTGCCTATGATATATTATCTTAACATCCTAGTCTCTTTAAAATGTAAAGCATAAGGAGGCTATATAACTCAGGCTTCTGCTAGTACTCATGGTGCCTGCCACCTTTATATCACTAGTTCAAGTTCAGCATTTGTCAGTAGAGGCTAAAAGTCATTATCATGTAACGTCTTTTCAGTGACCTACATGAATTGGTTTGAAATGCCCCCATCAAAGTAAATAGGTGAAAAGTGTTCATGCAACAAAATCTCTGATTTAGTAGTGGGATAGAATTCCTTTACCCATTGGTTTGGCAGAACTACAGCCAATATAAACCACTAAAAACAGGCCAAGCATGTTTTCCTCATGCTCTGGGACAGGGGCATGGAAGATGAGCTGCTCACAGTGCTCCATGTACTCTCTCACTCCAGCATGATGCTAGGGCAGTATATAAAAGCTTCTGCTGCATATAACCAATGTGCTATCTGGATGAATTGAGGATCCAGCCTTCACTGCTCTCAGTGACACCTTTTGTCAGCAACAAATTCATAATAAGCCAGGCTGTGTCTACCTCAGCAGTTTTCAATCTTTTTTTAGATGCAAGTTGTTTCTGGGAAAGTGCCAGTTCTTAGTTCACAGAATCACAGAGAAGTAGGGCTATAAGGGACCTGCAGAGATCATCTAGTTCAACCTCTGGCCTGAGGCAGGATCACCCCCCTGTGCAAACCATCCCAGACAAACCATAATTTAATGTCTACATAGGACTGCTGTCAACCTTGACACAACACAGAACTAACACCCTAACCTACCACAGGTAAAGCAGGGGGACGGCAGCAGCCAATGTCCTGCTGCTATAAAGGTCCTCTACATACACTCAAAGAGATCCTGGGGAGAGGGCCAGGCCCCTGCTATAGAGGAAGGCCAATCCCCTAGTCTGTACAAATCTGACCATTTTAAAGCAGCAGGATGTTGGCTGCCATGGTTCCCCTGCTTTACCTGTGGCGGGTTAGGGTGTTCAGTCTGTGCTGTGTCAGGGTTGAGAGCAGTCTTATGTGGAGTTTAGATGATGGAGTGTATGGCTTGGGTAGGGTTGATCCTGCATCAGGCTGGGGGTTGGACTACTTCTCCATGACTCTGCGTGTATGATTATAACCATGGGGTAAAGTTTCTTCCTGACCCCAAACCTGGTGGTGGGTCACTCCCTGAGTGGAGGGGCAAAACCCTCTAGCCAGGAGAGTCCAGAAGAAGCCCCAGCAGGAACAGAGGCACAGCCCAGTCAGTCCCCAGCCTTGGAGAATCCATTTTTCACTGGATTTTTTACTACAAACACTAGCAATCCTGCAGCTACCGGGAATTGTGAGGGGCCACAACCTGCCCACATGCTCTTGACCCTGGTCCCTGCCGATGCCTACTCGAACCGTCGTCGGGTTTTCGCAGCCAACTCCATCTGAAAAAGGGACATATGGCACAGGCTGTTTAAAGCCCCCGGGGAAAGGAAGTGGACAGGGAGAACAAAGAAGACAACGACACAACTGGACCTGAAGACAGGAGGGCAACAATAGCATCAGCAGCAGTGGAAGCACAGCAACATCAACAGCGACAAGGACTGCGAATGAACTGAGACCGTAAACCCCAAATAGAGGCCAGGACTAATGAGACTGTTTGGGTTAGGGCAAGGCAGAGGGGGGGTGGTTATTGTAAGGGGTGCACAAGTTTCTTAAGGTGATTTGGAAAAGAAAAGATGCAGTGGAAGTCTATGATAAAGGATGTGTATATATACTTAAATATATGTATATAGATATATTTTAATAATTAAAAAAAAAAATTCTCTCCTGAATCCAGGTTGCAGCAGGACACCAGCGGGAAGGCGCCGGCAGCCCCCGGCGGAAGCCAGGTCCGCCTGGTGCCGGGCGGGAGGGCAGCTCCCAGGGCGCGGGGGAGGGGTCCGGCGCCCTTCCCTCCTCCCCGGACCCGGGCTACGTCGGGGGCGCCTCCGAGGGCCAAGCAGGCACCTGTGGGTCCGCCGCCGCCTCACGGAGAGCCGGGAAGCTTCCTGCGGCCAAGCCCGTGCGGGGAGCGCGCCGCAGCCGGGCACACGCGGCCGCGCCAGCCGCGGGGCCCCTGGGCGGCACAGGCCGGCTGCGGCTTAGCAGGGGCCCGGGCCGCGAGCACAGCTCCGTCACGGGCTTGCGACTGGGTGCCCCCCGAGCAGGCGCGCTGCCGCCTGTCCCGAGTCCTGCCCGCAGCGCGGGAGCAGCCTCCCGGTTACACACACATGGCTGGCTGTCAGCTATGCCCCGGGGGAAGCGGCATACGCCGCTTGTTTGGTCTAGGGCCGCGTTCCGGGCGGGGCGGGCCAGGAGCCGCCCTGCCCCCCGGCTCGGGCTCGGGCTCGCTACCTCGCACATGCGAGTCACAGACGGGACAGAGCCGCGTCTCCAATGGGCAGGAGCGGGCAGTCCGCCCCGCCGGGGCTACGAGTGGTTGCTACGGAAATGCGGAGGGAGGGGCGAGAAGGGACAAGGAGGGGGTGGGAATAAATCAAACCACATTCAATTACAGGTACTGGGCTGCCCATTACCCCGCTGCTTCAAAAGCCTGAGGATTAGAGAGCTGCCCCTGCGAGCTGCACAGGCAGAAACAGCGACACGCAACCCGCGCTTTAAAGGCTCGCCGCAAAAGTGGGCTTTCTGGGGAGGGGAAGGGAGCGGGGTGCAAAGTACACACAACGGGGAAAGGGGCCTTATTAATCAAACACCAAGGCGTGGACAATACAAGTGCTGCTGTGTGCGCTGTAATGTAAACCACCAGCTCAGCTACCACCTTGAGGGAGAAACAAAACCGCAGTTATCTGACCAGCCCTTTCCCCCGAGCCTGCCCCGCTCCTCCCCTCGAGCCCCGCCAGACTTCCAGGGATCCGCTGTCATGGGCACTACGTAAAAAAAAAGGGGGGGAGGGGAAGAGACCCTCAAGAAGAATTTCGCAGTAAATATCAATAGAAAAGGAAATGAGAGTTAATCAGACACACGCCCCTGAAAGAAAATTCTTGGGGGGAAAAAAAATTAAAAAGCCCTGTTCCCCCCCGAGAGACTGAAGGGAAGAGTCTAGCTGCTCTGGTGGAGTTGATCCTAAAGTTAACATTCAGCAGCCCATTTCCAGACAGCAGCGCTAAATCTATTTGGATAAAACGCGTGTGACCCAGACACTTGGCACCTCGCCACGCTGCGTTGCACCGGCAGCCCAAATAAAAACAAGAGTCTGAGACACTCTCCTCTCGCGCGCTCGCTTTTTCCACTCTTGTACAATGAAAGAAATGAGCGAAGACACGAACTGGACACACATCATCAGGAAGCCAATTATCTCTCCCCCCACCCCTCCAAAAATCCCTTTCAACTGAGTGCCATAAGCTAGACACACAGACACACACTGATAAATAACGCTCCGGAGGGTTAACAGTGGAGCAAATCCCAAAAGGCTAGAAGTAAATCAAAACCACACGCTTCCATCGCTTTGATTAGCCTATTAAGAGCTTAACATCCAGAGCATCAGAGCTGCAGCCCGCACGTTAATGCGGACCCTTGGAGTCCAGACACAAAATATGCACTTGTCTGACCGCTGAAGCAGACTCTGACAGGACACTACCCAATGCTCGACTTTTTTTAAATTGAAACAAAGTCGAATAGTTGGGTTTTTTTAAATCAGTTTCCACTAATAATTCAGTGTAAACCTGGAAAAGAATGCTCTGCTCAAGAATACACTTAATAAATCACCATCCTTTGCAACTGAAAAGTCTCGCATCCCCATCCCCCAGTAATTCTCAAACCTCAAAAGTTCCTCTCTGAAATTATTCCAAATGCACCTCGCCAAAATGCAGTCTAAACTTTCCCCCCTGCTCTCCCCCCAAGATCTACACGCATCGTTATTCAGGAGACAAGAAAAGCACAAGGAAAAGTTGCATTGTATAGCGTGAAGTCTCTCCTTACCGTTTTCATCTTCAATTTCTGATATAAAGTTAGTTTCAAACAATAGAGATTGCACTGGACGATTCCCGTATTCCTCTCTGCTTTGCCCTCTTTGCAGGCAACACCAGTTATACTCTCCAACAGAATGAAATCCTCTAGCTTTCCTAAAACGGGTTTTTTAGAAAAACGAACGGACTTGGCAGAGAAGGGGATGCCATCAATTCACCCAGGCTATCACCCTGCACATTTTGTCTTTCCAACCAAAAGAAGTGAAAAAGAGGGGGAAGAGGAAGGAAGGAAAAGAGACTTATTTTGGGGTGGGGGTGGGTACCCTCTCCTTGACCAGCCTCCTCTGTGCAAAGTACCATGTGAATATCATCCGAGTTGGGGGAAGGGAGGGAGCGGAGAGAGAGAAAGAGAGAGAAAGAGAGATAGGGAAAGCAGGCAGGGAGAGCAGGAAGGACTCAAGAAAGTTTTGTTGAAGTAGCCCTAGATCTCTTCTCACTACCGGCCTCCAGCCAAGTTTCGAGTGCAGCAGCAGAGGAGAATTTTGGCAGCTTTGCCCGGGAGGCTGAGCACACACTGACGTCAGTCTGCAGATGTGCCTCTGGCTCCCCTGGCGCTGCTGCGCATGTCGGGCCCATCACGTGGAGGGGGAGGGGGATGCAGAGGTACAATCAGGGTAACCGGAGGGGAAAAAAATCATTCACGGGGGTTTAGATAATGTAAACTTTTCCACCACGCGAACGGGAGCAACCCCGGCCCCGCAGCTCTCCCCTTTCCTCGGGGAACCTCGCAGAGGCAGGCGGGCTCCCGCGCTACCTTTGCGCAGGGGGCGGCTGGCCGGGGGCAGAGGAGTTAAGCTTCCCTGGCAGGACCCCCGGGCTGCAGCGTCCTGGTGCGATTACAAAAGCCAATGGAAAGGCTGCGGGCTTCACCCCGGGCCGTGCTGGGGGGAGGGGGCGGGAGACCGGACCTGGGCTGAGCCTCAGCCTGAGGACCTGGTTGGATTCTCCCCGACCCAGAGCTGGAGAAGGGGCTTGCTGCCGGCTGCCTCCGCACTTGTGGTAGAGGTGATCGATACCTTTTCTTAGACCGACTAGATTTTTGCAAAAGCTCTAAGCCTGCAGACGTGCTGGCAGCAGGGCTTTCCTAGAGCATCCCCCGGGAAGGCTCCCGGCGGGTTTGCACGCAGCCGGCATGCCCCTTGCCCCGGACTTCTCGCAGGCATGGGCTCCTTGCCCGGCCCTCGGCACTCGCACCTCCCGGGCCACCCGCCGGCTTCCGCCGCCCCGGGGCTCGGGCTCTGCCGGCTGCTCGCTGACTCCGGAGCCCGGCCAAGAAGCCGCATCCTCGCCAGCTGGGGTTACGCGACGCGGCTGGGGGTTGAAGTGGCAGCTGGGCCGGGCGGCTTTGCGGAGCGAGGTTGCTGGACTGGGCCAGGTGGGAGCTCCTTTCGGGGGCGCACAACAAAGAGGCGAGTGCGCCTGGCCCTCGCGCGCCACATGCGCTCAGCCCGGACTTTGCACATCAAACAGGACGAGACGTTGCACTTTCACTTTCATTTGCAATGAGAAACCTGCTGGCACCAAACGAGGGAGGAGGAGGGGGAGGGAAGCCCAAGGATATCTTCCATGCAGTGAGATTCTGAATACAATCTGGCATACAGATCGGAAACGGGAAGGGGTCTAAGGGGAAGGTCGTCTTGCACTGGTGTGATCTGCTGAATCATTTATGCGGAGGGAGGCGAAGGGCGAGCTGGGGGTGCCGGTGCTCGGGGGGCGAGAGGGTGGAACTGGCGTCTTGAAATCCCAGCTCTCACACCCGCCAAGTTAATTTCCGATTGCCAAAAGGAGAGCGGGGTGGGGGAAAAACCCTTCCTGAATCTAGGCTCTAAGATTTCAAGCTTCTGCTAATATTATTTCCCATGTGAGGGAGGGGTTTTCATCCTACGCCGGAGGTAGTAGGTGTAATTCTTCTGGTGAATCCATGAATAGTTGGCTTAAGTCTGAAATGATTCAGACTGGAAACGTCCAAGAGGAGTTATTCCAATTCTTCCCCGAGCCCCGAAAGGGAAAAGCATCAGTCTACAGAGTCAACAGTCCTCATCGTGACCTTAATCGGGATTTGGCTACGTGCCACTTCAAATGTAGAGCTCGGTCCTGTGGTTGGCATTGACAGCTCCAAATAAACACGCTCCATATGGGAGCGGCACGTTTGCTTTTAAGATAAAGAGCCATTCTGGAGGAGTTTGGATTGCTGCGCCCAGGCACGTGGGCTCGCTCCTCACAGTAGCGAGAACCTTTAAAAGTAGCTTATTTGTCATCAATCGGGCTGAAATGTGCCGGGGATGCACAGCACGACACGACTCCCGCACGGGCTTTGACCAAACTACTGGTCCAAGGACTTTAGGATAACCACACATCTCCAGAGCAGAGTGTAACTACAAATGTCACGTCTGAACTGTGAAATAACGCCCCTAAGAGATGCCAGAGTTCAGACAGAAAACTGTTTTATTCTCGGGATCTGTGGTCAACCTGAGGATGCCCTTCATGTAATTGCTTATTCAAAGAGCGCCATCCTGCGGCTGAACGCAGTAAGCGGTGATGAAAGTGGCTGGCCGGACTTCAGAGGTAGCAATTTTCCCCCCTCTGTGAACAACGTGCTCCGTGTGCTTTGTGCTCCGTGCAGGGGTGCGAGTGCCTGGCGCACTGGGTGCTCTTCTCTTTGTTCTGTGCACACAGTAACTGTGGAGCTGGAGTGTCTGTGTTCATGCCTTTGTAGATTCTGCTTCTCTGTCTAACCTGTAATAGATTTTTTTTTTTTAACTTCATGTATGGCAATCAATGTGATGGATAGGTTATTTCAACATTTTGTTTGGCTGCAGCATATACACATTAGCATGCGTCAACAGAAATCATTCAAAAAGCAAGAGGCACACAAGGAGGTGATTACTACTGTATTTTGCTGCAGCACACACCTTCAAGGCCAAAGCACCAATGGCTTGCTCTTTTTACTCTTTGCTTCAAAGCAGATGTATGGATCAGTAGAAGAGGACTGGCTGTTATGTTGCTCCCCACTTTAAAAAAAAAAAAAGACTGCAAAGCAGAGGCAGTTGGTTACCTCCTACCCTTCCAGATCCAGCAGGGCTGTGAGAAGCATATTGGTGTCCTTTACTCCACTTCCTAAAATTAGTAGGACTGCAAAGAAAGCTATAGGGTGCACTGCTGATCCTCCTCTAGAGACATCAGAATAAAGCTGCATGGGAGACAAATTTTCCTGTCCTGTCAAACTCTAGGATTTCAAATTTTTTTTGCATTCTACACACAGACAAAAGAAACAAACCTTATAAATGGAGAGAAACTCCAGATTCTCCCATGTTTAAATCATTTTTATTTTTCATGATTCAGATGAGGAATTTCAACCTGGCTCTCTCACATGCATGCCCTGATCATCATGAGGCTATGGACTACTGTTGCTGAAGCTTTCTTAAGTCTCTCCTGGTCCAGCTATTCCACTATGCATAAGTGATTAAATATTCATCATGGTACAGAGAAACTAACTCTGTTGCTAAGCGTTTAGACCTCTCACATGGGAAGTGAAGACCCAGGTTCCCATCCTAATCAAAATCAACAAGAGCGGCAATTTAAGCTTGGGTTTGGTAATTCCAGGCGACAGTCCAGAACATCAAGCTTTCCCTATTCAAGAATAGCCCTCTCTTCCCCTCCCCTTCACTCAGAGCTGACACACCTTTTCCAACAACAGGTTTTTTTTAACAAAGTTTTGTTAAAAAAGTTTTTCCCCATGTGGAAAAATTCCTGACCAACTCTGATTAGACCTTCTGAAAGACCTCCAAATGCAACAATAGATTTACTGCATCTTTCTCTGCTGCATAAATTTTTTTTTCCCCAAAGTGAACTAGGTTTCAAATTTCATTCAGATACCTAAAAGTAAAAATGAGTTAATTTGACATCTATTTTCATTTTCAACAGTCTGAACAAAAATCATACAGCATTTCTGAGAGTGCAAGTTTTTAGAGGAGACAAGAAGCAGGATGTATAGGCATGATACGAGTTGCTTTGCTGAAAGTGAAAAGCAGTATTTACTATCACATAGCAGCAAAAGGAAGGATGTAATTCCATCTTGAGGTTCTGGTGACACTATTAATCCGTTTGAACAATTATGTTATTAAAAACCTTGAATGGGATTATAGATACATTAGGCAGCCTGTTTGTCAGTCTTTTTTTGATCATAGAACACACTGGCTAAAATATTAGGTATTGAGCCTTGATTTCATTTTAGGCCTTTAAGTCCTTTAGCTTGTCATCAGCCAATAATAATTATTAGACTTTTAACTTAAATAAATATGTTAACAATTGATTTATACATAAAAGTAATCTGGGTCCCCATCCTGGGAAATTTTCCATTAACTACAATAAGAAAAGAATAGACATTTTAGAGACTTTGTTAGTCTGAAATTTTAGTGACATGAACTTACATTTTTCTATACATTTAAATGGATATGCTCATGTGTATGTTTCTTCCAAGACATTTTCTCAATGAAGACTCGAGAAAAAACAACCCAACACACCTAGGAAAAATTCCAACAATGCTTAGAGAGAAAATAAAACTTTGTTAAAAATTAAATGTGACAAGAATTTGTCATTAAATTAAATACAACTCAAAAGATCTTTTTTCTTCTTTTATAAAACAGAGACAATTGTAGTGTCAGCTTCATGTAATACACTTCAATTTTTGTTCTTATCCTTTACCTTTCAGAACTTTCCTCTGAATATTTGGAGGAAGAAGTCGGTGGATGTCTCTTAAATACAGTCTAAGAAAAAATATGAAAAATACTGCTCAACCATATAAACCATGAAGACACAGAAAACATGCCCATGATAATGGCCACTTAAATGCCACAAAAAAGGTAATTTGGAAGTACAGTTTTTAGATACTGAATACCAAAAAAAGGTACACTTGTCTGATGTGTAAAACTAAGACAATTAAGGAGTAGCTCTACAATCTCCCCATGTTGCCCCACGTACAAGATTGGCACTGGATGTTCTAACCAGGGAGCCTACTGTTACCCTCCAGCTTTAGGAGTTGGTCTCGGTAAACATTGTATTCTATTTCCTTGTAGTTAGTTTGTGTATACTGTGAATACTTTGTGTGGTCTTTTATGATTTTGTCCTGTTCTTGTTGACCAAACTATGGATCCACTGGCCCCAATTCACCATATGCAGAGCATGGTACACAGACCAAAGAAAAGTAACCTGCATTTTCTCTGATCAGCCTCATACATGGGTTTGTGCAGTCTTGAGGATCACCATAATGTGTCCTGTGGGTATCCCACAGAAGGCAGAGTGCAAAGGTACCTTCCCACAGAAGGTAGAGGCACACAAGGTTCTTTAGGTAAAATGTGATATCGTTTATTAGACCAACTGAATAGTTGGAAAAATTGTTCTTTGCAAGCTTTCAGGTGCAAACAACTTTCTTTAGCCTGAAGAAGGGTGTTTGTACCCAAAAGCTTGCAAACACCCTTCTTCAGGCTAAAGAAAGTTGTTTGCACCTGAAAGCTTGCAAAGAACAATTTTTCCAACTATTCAATTGGTCTAATAAACGATATCACATTTACCCAAAGAACCTTGTCTGCTTACAACCTTAGACCAACATGGCTACAACTGACATCCCCAAAGGTAGTAGAGATTATTTTTAACTTGTTGGGGTGGCCTTTGTCTGAGGCAGAGTTTTTTGCAGCTGTTTCATTGCTCCTTTACAATGGCTACACAAAGGAATTAAGTTCACATGGAGTACCATATAATAATACCTTATTATATGAAGCAACTGTAATAGTCATTTAGCTTAGAACCCATGCTGGATAGATGTGACCTGCCAGCTCCATAGAGCTGATAACTGCTAGTCTTCTTTTAGAAGAAAATGGGCAAAAGTTACTTAAGCAGAGTCATATAAAACACACTTAATAAAACAGATTTTATTTTTATAAATAAGCCTGTGCCTTGCTAGAAATATGAAACTCAACCTTGCAGAGTACCATATAGTAGCTTCTAAGTCCAGCCTAATCAGGTTCTCTCTCTCTAGAGATAGAGGAGAGATTCTCTCCTCTTTTTAAAGTGTTCCTCCACTTAAGTCTGGAAAAATCATAGTATTTCTCCCTTCATAAGTTTTTTCCTTTAATTTTCTAGCTTCTCTTAATATTTTATCTTTCTGTTGGTATTTGAGGAATTTTACTATGACAGGTGGGGAGGGTCACTTTCTGCTGGCTGTGGCCTCAGAAACCTATTTCTGGACAAGGAGAACAAATTTTAGTGGTCAATATGAATTTTATACACTTGTCTTCTCTCAGTCCCTTCCCTGAACCCCAGAAAGCTTTGATTAGGGCCTCCAGCTCCTGTTTTACAGATCTTCAACTTAATCAGAAAGGAAGCATATTTACGGTGAGGTGATCTTCCAAGTCAGAAATTCTGTCTTCTTCATTTTGCATTCTACACTGCAGGGCATCAATCTTGCCCTTGGTTGATTGATTTATATTTTGCCTTTACCAAATGGCTCAGAGAAGCTAATCTCATTAACAGATACCTTAACTGCAGAAACTTCATCCAAAGTCAGCTTGAGCATTTTAAACTCCTGTTTCATTTCTGACGGCAGAGTCTCCCAGCCAACCCTACTCACTTCTTCTAGCCTTAGCTCCATTTTGCTTGTAGTAGAAGGAGAAGAGCTCAACTACTCAGCAGGCCTCAGAGCTAGAACACTAACAAATCCTTGAATTACAGAGATTACAGAAAGGATGGAGACAGGCTTTTTTTCTCTTTGGCCATAGGGGACAGTACTAGGAGCAATGTGTTCAAGCTGCAGCACAGGAAATTTAGGTTGGAAATTAGAAGGAACTTTGTGAGAGTGGTCATGTATTAGAACAGGCTACCAAGAGAAGTTGTGCAATCTTCATCCCTGGACATTTTCAGAAACAGGTTGGACAGACACTTGGCTGGGATGGTTTAGTCAGGGATGATCCTGCCTAAGCAGGGAGCTGGCCTAAATGACCTCCTGAAGCCCCTTCCAGCTCCACTTTCTTATCATCCTAGAGGTTAGGGAAAGAAATTGCACATAAACCAGTACAAGTGATCAGAAACCAGTTCAAATTGGTAACACAACAGAAGTTCCGTGCACATAAACCACTTTCAAAATGGCTGAAACTGGTTTCATAGATTTTCATAGACATCAGGGCTGGAAGGGACCTCGGGAGATCATCGAGTCCAGCCCCCCACCCAAAGGGCAGGAAGTCAGCTGGGGTCATAGGATCCCAGCAAGATAAGCATCCAATTTACTCTTGAAGGTGTTCAATGTAGGCGCTTGAACCACCTCCGCTGGCAGACTGTTCCAGACCTTGGGGGCTCGGACAGTAAAGAAATTCTTCCTTATGTCCAGCCTGAAACGGTCTTGCTGGATGTGTGTGTGCATGTGTCTGTTCTAGTTCTCTGTGTTTGTGCATGTGTGGTTGTGTGTGTGTGTGGTTCTCTGCGTGTGTATATGTGCCTGGTTCTCGCTCTGCTCTCCTTTCTCTCTCTCTCTTCCTTTTTTCTCTTTCCCTCTCTCCTCTTTCGCTTATTTCTCTTTTTTTCTCTCTTGCTCTCTTACTGCAACAAAAAAAGTACACAAAGGCAACATTTATGATTATTAAATATACTAATATGCAGCTGGTATGAATGTAATATCATGACTGATTTAGGTTAAATCAGTTTATTAAACTTCTGTCCCAGATCCCCTCCAGATTCAAGTTAGCTCACAGTCCCCCAAGCATCCCAAGGATGCTTTACACCTCTCCTGCAAAGTCCCCCTTTCAGGGTGGGTGGGCTAGCCTTGGCCCAAGCTGTCTGCTCTAGTAGAGGAGAGAGGCATACTCTAGCACGCCTCAGCTTCTGGTCTGGGCTATTGCAGACATGAAGCTGCATTTCTGGAAAAGTAAATATCTGTTCACTTGCTTATCAATTCAATCTATGCAGTTTAGACCAACTTGCAGAGATTGAATCAAGTCAGACTTGGGCTTTTTGATGGTCTGTACTTAGCCATAGTATTTTTGGACTTGTTCTGACTGCTCTTCTTCATGTTACCTTCAACAAAGACAAGTGATGTGTGAAAACATACATTTAACGCTGTTAATCTTCTTATTTTAAGCAGGGTTTGGAAGAATGCAGGAAAAGCACTGAGCATGCCCAGTAGCACTGCCACGCTAGACTTTAATTTTAAACTGTCCATTAGGCAGACAAGGTTCTTTGGGTGAATCTGGTATCTTTTATTAGGCCAACTCAAATAGTTGGAGAACAATTTTCAAGCAAGCTTTTGGGTTCAAAAACCCTTTGTTAGGCTAAGGATGAATGTTGTAGAAATGGTGTATGCATACCAGCCCAGCCTCTGGCTTCTTTACTTTTCATTCCACACACCAACTGCTGAAACTTCTTTAGCCTGACGAAGGGCTTTTGAACCTGAAAGCTTACTTGAAAATTGTTCTCCAACTATTTAAGTTGGTCTAATAAAAGATACCAGATTTACCCAAATAATCTTGTCTGCCTATGTCCTTAGATTAACATGGCTACAACCTACAGCCCTGTAAACTGTTTGTTAAGCATTTAGGATCATACCATTTTAATGTAGTATAAACAGTTTGTTTGAGATATAAAGAGTTTAGACTCAAATCATCCCCTGCCTGTTAAACTCCATGTAAGGGACTCAAAGCTCTTTCTCTTATGACAATCTGTCAGAGAGCAGGATTTGCCCCAAAACAGGAAAAACAAGGAATTTGGCTTCCAGAATTCATGTCTTTCAAGTAATGTGTCAGAGATTAAGCTGTTTCCTCATCTCCCTAATCAATCTGCTGCCTGCCCGTATATTCCATATTCTAAGGCCACCACTGCATGATATTTGTGGAGGTCTCCCTTTCTAGTCCCTCTGAAGAAGCTAAAGAGACAAGCTGAACCTCCCAATCATATTGCATTTACCAACCACCCCATTTTAAATTAAAACATGCTATCCCAAGCATGATGAGCTATTATGCTACTAATGTTATTTAAGATAGAATTACTACTAATGATAGATACTAACATGTATTAGTAGCCCTGACTCAGTACTTCTTGATGTGATGGATTAAGTAGTTCATCTTTGTTAAAGGATTCGTCTTTGCCATATTTTTGGAAAAGAAAACATTACCAGGATTTGTCCAGTAGGAGAACTACTGTTTTGCACACCTTTATTTAAGCACAGAGAAGGTTGAAAGACACTTTCTAAGGACTAGTTCTCCCTTAAAAGTTGTGTATGCAAGGCTGATTTGGGTATTGCTTACCTACCAAACTTGCCTGCTTCTATGAGGTGTTGTAACTGAGTATGACCAGCCCAAGGTCTGTAGTAGCCTTGGAAATGTAATTGGGAGTCACTGTATAAGCACAGTATATCCCATACAGCCATGGTATAAAACAGTTTCTTCCCTAGTGGAATGTCAGCCAGACAGGGAGAAAAATCAGTTGGGATTTCAACCAAATGGTCAGTTGAAAACTACAAAACAGAGTTAATTCAAAATAGGAAAGAAAGGGCAAGTGGAGAGTGAAGGTAAAAGCAAGCCACTGGCAAGACCGGACATTCACTCTGGTCAAGCCGATCAGGAGATCCTGTGCCAGTGCTCTGATTCAGACCTCATTCTCATCCATTGCCAGATAAATTATGGGAGTTGATTCTGTAGGTCCCAGGGCACATATATGAAATTGCTCCAGTTTTGCATGGCACTGATGGGGGAAGGAGGGACCCAGGATAGGAAACTGCTTTGTGCAGAAGATAGGGAGCCTGTTTTATTAATTTGTCTATTTTAAATTTTCCAAGGATTTATATCAAGGATAAATTTGACCCAACGGGCTTACTCATGGAATGAAGAGGAGCAGTTCTTGCCTCAAACCTTGTTTTACTGTTTTGTTACATTTCCATTTCTAGAATAAGTCATTTAGCAGTCATCTGCAAGATCAATGAAGAGCAAAGTTGAGAAAAATTTTAAGGTTTTCCCCAATGGAAAACCAGATTGGAAGCATTGCTCATAGTTTGGGGTATGTGAAGACATGGAAACTGTCAAAATTCTCCACATACATGCACAAATTATTAACTTGATTAACTGCTAATTTTGATTGTAGGATGAAAGTTCTAAAATGTCAAGTTATAACTATCAGCAACATAGGACAATTCGATAGGAATTAAGTGATTATAAACCAGATCCCTTATGAAAAAAATCTCTGCCTGAGAGGTATTTTGTTTAAATGATTATCATGTTTGTATTTACAGACATCATAGAAAACTTGAAATGATCTTGAAATTATCAAGGGTTAAAGAACTGAATGAGTTTAACTTCTTCCATATTGCTGGATTAAATGTCAGGAAAAGATAAATTAAAATGATTATTTACAGATTTCTAAGTAGTATTAGGTATGCATATTGCTTTGCACACAGAATAGAAGTCAGTATAATTTAGATAAATTCAAAAGAATGTTACAGACCATGGAAAAATACAATCACTTATATCTTACTGACCGATTGTCCCAGAAAATGTTAAGGACCTGTATACTCCTTCCAAGACAACACTGATAACTCAGAAACAAAATTATCATTAAGACAGTAGTTTGGCCATCAGATAAAAGACCCTCCCTTTCAGAGCAATTGGAAAAGACAAGATACCACTCATTCACTCCTGCAACTTCCAAAAATGTATAGCAACTGTGGTATGGATGCTGGGAGAGAATCAGTTCCTTTCCCAGCTTCTTGCCAGTGGCTTCATGGGTGGAAAACTATTGGGTGGAGGAGATTATATCTATAAATGGCTGATTGTAGAAGCATGTTTGCATGACCTCCCCACCATTTGAATGCTTCTGCATAAACATAACAATTGGCTGAGGATTTGTTGGCTTGACCTAAAGCTAGTTTAAATGGGAAATACATGATTTACACCTAACCTAGTGCTATGGACACCACTCAACTGGCAAGCCCACATAACCATAGTTATATCACCTGTGTAACTTTTAGATAAGACATGGCCCTCTTGACATTATAGAATAATGGGTTGGAAGGGACCTCAAGGTTCATCCAGTCCAATCCCCAGGAAAATATTCTAATTAATACACTTAAAATGCATTAATTTTGTATAAATGTTGGCATGTTATATGGTAAATTCATATTGTTGTATTTAAAGATAAAACAAAAACAAAGACTTTCAAATAAAAGACTGGTGAGTCACAAATAAGTATTTCCTGAAATCTTTGGAAATCAGCATGAATCCATCTTTGAGCTACAATTATATTTTTTCTTTTTTTATTACACTTACTACTTTGGGGGAAATGTTTTGTCAATTAACTAAAGAATTAACTATGCATCAAATCCCCCCAGAGTATATTTCTAAAGAGTTAAAGGTTACATTGAAAACTCTAGGTCTACATTCTGGGCACAATCAGGGAAATGAAATATAAAGTAGATTCAGTGTTCTACTGTCCCTGCTAGAGCCATTAAGTGATTATTTGCGTCAATAGACAAGTTACTGAAAAGAAATCATATCTGATTGTTCTCAAAAACCGTCAGAAAGCATAATATTACAGTTCAGCAGACTTGCACTATGTCTGCTGACAGTTCTGCTTTCTAATGTAAAATAGCCATAGGACAGTGAGAGAGATTATTTTTCAAGGTGTCAGATGCTAGTAGTGGGAAGGTAGTTTCTTTCCTGAGTCTATACATATGGCTGACTGTGTAGGATCAAAAGATGACCTCCTTGTGGTCATTTTTGGAAATTGTTGGAAAATATTCAAGTTGACTATAGCAAAAACCCTCTCTCCCCACAAAATATACTTAATCTTCCCAAGAGATCTGCTATTCTCTTTCTTTGAAACAAGCACACCTCTCTTTGGCTCCATTTACACTACACTTAAACCCACGGTGATAGCATTATGTTGATCATGTGTTTAACAGTCCCTTGGTAGCATCAGGCAGAGAAGCTAGGATGCATGAAAGGGGACAGTACATTTATAACCACCAACAGGACTGATTGGGATGGAAAAGCAAATGCCACAGACCTCCTGCTGTGGTGTATCTGGTACTATAGGGGCCAAAGAGGCTCACTTACATTACTTCCACAGTATTGCAGAACTAAAGAAATTAGAGAGAGGTAGTTAGCCAAGTTAGTCTGAAATCGGGTATAAACCAGGGCAGGCTGTTATCTTAAATATTACTCATTCTGAAAGGCACAAGCTTTTGTAGGAGCCTATTTCTTCAGATGTTATAGACTTGCAGAGAGCAGAGGTAATAAACAAAAAGAAATAAAGTAGCTTAAGTATAAAGAATGGGGAATGAAAGAGAAAAGGATAGGGGGAGGGGGAACTGCTGAGAAAGGAAAAGGTGGATTGAAGAGATCAGAAAGGAAAAACAAAGCAATCAGGGTACTTAAAGAAACTGCTAGAGAAGGGATTAATAATTGTAGATACATTCTGAGCAGTGTATGCCCACAATCACAACCACTTTAAAGCCTAACTGCAGAGTTTTACCCAAAGATTTGTAGTAAGGTTATTAAATGGAAGCAGTTGTTGGTGTAAATGACTGCATCTGTAGTTTTGTGCCTGGATTTAATTATGGACACAAAATTGTACCCACAATACAACAGGCCAGCTAAAAATAAATGCTTACAGCTATTAAAATTTACAATCTTAAGGACTTTGTTTGGACAAATAATGGGTACAAATATGCATATAATAGGTATAAATGTGGATGCTAATATCCTGTTGGAAAATGTATATCTATAGCTTTATATTGAAGGCATGTTCTTAAAAGTAAGCACCAAAGCTTGTGCTCCTTTTGCTAGTATCCTTTCTTACATTCTAGTGAGGGAGTCAATATAGGTATAATTTAACTCATTTTCCACAAAGAGTTTCTCTCTCACACTGCAAATCCAAGAAATTGAAAGTAACAGAATTCCATTCTTTTCTAAAATAGCTGAAGATAATCTTGAGATCAAAACACGAAAGCTTAGTTTAACATTTTTCTAAATATAGTTGCCATTTACTAGGAGACCAATTTTCAGAAAGCCTTTTCAAATATCATGCATCTACTTCACCTGCAGCCACAAGCCAACAGTCCCTCTCCCTCTCCACACACTGCATCTATAATATTAATATTACACAACATATATGCATGTCCAGATTTATCTTTATACTAAGATAACAAATACAATAACAAATGAATAACCACAATAAATGAAAGAAAGAAATGTTTTCACAAAGAAAACACTAAAAATCACCACACACACACACACACACACACACACACACACACACGCAGTGTTCCTTTGTGACAAATAAATTGCTAACCAGCTTTGCCATTCCTGATACTCATATTCTGAGTCCGGTTAGCACAGATTCAATCCACCTCCTCTGGAGCCTCTGGATGAATCCAACTCACTTATGTTATTTCTTTTTCCCCAGCAGGGGCTCAGAGCAGGATGCACATTTCTCTGGCTGAAAAAAAGAGTCATTGAAATTTCCCTCAACCTTCTTCAGCTCCTAGGACATGGGACAGAGTTGTTACCCATCTGGCAGCAGGAGCCAGACCTCACCTAGCCTTGGTCAATCAGTTTTTCAAAAGAACTGTCCATTATCGTCAACCAGACCCTGCCCCTGTTCACAAAGAGGTCTCCCAGAACATTTCCAAACCTGCTTTAGGATAGTGTTTACTACCCTCAACCTCAGTGGCACACCCAGCATAGGCACCAGCCACACCATTTTCCCTCCGAGCATACTCTAGAGGGTCTCACTGACCTTCCCAAGATGGTCACATTTTAGAAAGTTCCCTCCTGCATTACAAGGCGTTACATCTGCATTCCCAGAGTTCAGTGCATTCACACATCAACATGCTGAGGGTATTGTAAAGCAGCCAGCCTACACATAACCAGTGACTTAAAACTTCCAGCCTTTCTGGCTTGTAAAAGTTAAACGCAACTGATCCCACTTCAATGAAACAGCCAATCACTTAAAAAAAAGAACTTTCCGTTCCTCCTCCACATAGACAAATAGTTCAACCAAGACTAAATGAAAAACATCCTGGATTAATCAGTTCTAGCAGCTACTGCCCAATGACTATAAGAGTGGTCAAGCATTGGAAGAGGCTGCCTAGAGAAGCCATGGAATCTACATCCCAGAAATTTTCAGAAGTGAGTTAGATATTTGGCTGAGACGGTTTACCCAGAGATGATCCTGACTTGAGCAAGGGGCTGGACTAGTTGACCTTGTGAGGTCCCTTCTAGCCCTACTTTCCTATGATCCTTTGACTGAAGGCACACACAACTGGTCAATTCAGTCCATAGCTAAGAAAGTGATTTTAAAATCTTCGTTGAAACTACACTTTCAAATAATAGCTCCTATGAGTATGCCATATGTAAATGTCTCGGAGACTTCATTCTGCTCTGGCAAACAGCAACCTGGCCTCCATTATTCCTTCCTCCTGGTTTAACTACAGCAAAACATTACGTGTGGGCATGAAGGTTTCACTAAGAAAACTCGACTGGTCTAGAACACTGTAGCGTGTTTCCTCAGGAACACTAACTACTATCAATATATCACCCTTGCCCTCTGCTTTCTACACTATGTATTTGGGATCAAGTTCAAGGTATTGCTCCTTATCTTCAAGGCACTCAATGAACTGGACCCAGGATTTCTAAAAGAAGGTTTCTGTGCATTCTGAGGTGAAGACCATGGATAGTAACTCTGCTTCTCTGGAATAGTGGAACTCTCCAAAATACAGATACTGGTTCATCTGTGCAGCAAAAAGACCTTTCTTGTGGGTTGGCCTAAAACTGGAATGAACTCCCACAAGAACTAAAGATCACCTCAAAACCCACCACCTTTTACTCTACAGGCATACATTAACTGTCCCTTTTCTAAAAAAGAGAGAGAAACATGCATATGCACATATACATATATATTTATATAAGTTTTGAAATATATATTTTAATCATATTATTTATATACATACACACACATATACATACACACTGTATTCCAAAACCAAGCATTCCACTGCCATGGTCTTACTCTTCAGAAGAGGATGAATACCCAAACACATGATAGATATTACTAACATCATTACTGGAATGTACTTGGGAATTACAGTTTTATAAGCAGAATATATGACGAACAAAATACCACCTCCTCCAGTGGAGCTGTATTATTCAGTATGGGGAGGAAAAGGGGATAGAAAAAGCAGGTGTCTGATAGAGTAGGTCACAGCTACATCTAAGCATTCACTGGCATAACAGCCCTGTATTCTCCTGCAGCTTTGATTTCAAGCAGTACAGAATCAGGGAGCTACAATTTGCTCCTTGTCAGACCTCCCTTTCAGTTCAAGGCTTTGTGCTGAGGCAACATAGAGTTAAGCCACATTATCAGTTGTATTGTTACCATCAGACATGTAATAATGTGCCTTATCCCTACATTTCCTTCTGCAAGGAATGCAATGATTTGTGTTGTAAACAAATCTGGAGTAAAATACACTGTAAGAGTACTTTCAGTGATTTTTAATGATACACATTTTGTCAAATGAGGGAACACTGTTTAAGGAAGATTTTTTTCCCTTCTTTTCACAGACAAGAGTCATGTTGGATTTTAACTTTTTATTTAATTATTTGTAGCGTTTATAATGCATGAAAGGTTACTGTTGATTCCTGTTGATGGGTGCATAAAGCCTTTAATTTTGTGGACACTTTAAGCAGTGTTTAAAATGTAAATATGAAAACAGGCATAGGGCCAAATTCAAAGTCTAAGGTGTTGTCTACATTCACAAGTTGCATTGGTTCAATGACTGTGATGTTGCACCAATTTAACTAAATTGCTTTAACTTTATATGTGGTGATCCAAATCAATTGTCAGGCTTTTTGTTTTAACTTGCCCCATAATAGACCAGTTTTAAACTGATGTAGAATATTAATGTGCTAAATGAGAGTGGCTTGAGTCAGTGCAATTTTATGCATAGACTAGAAAACAGGTCTTAATATTTTGGAGACTGAAAAACTGAGGTAATGTATAGCTTCTTCCAGCTTCCTCAACTTGCGCGTTATATCAGCTATACACTCATGTCTACTTACTGACATGTAACTTACACCATTTTTACACATCACTTCTGGCTTTGATCTGTCATTTCTATCTTCAAATCTATGCATAGGACATGCTTTAAGTTTCCATTTTGAATAGTTGACCTGTATGCTGAAAGCAGTTCTCTCTCCCTCTCTCTCTGGCCCCTCAGATGACTTTCCAAGGTGAGGACCAGAATTTGCAATCTCCCTACATGGGGTCAGAGTGGGAGGGAACTAGGGCTAACCTTTGCTCTTGCTTTGCCTCAGATTCTCAACTTTGCACATGAATGGATACTCCTCTATAGAGGTCTTTCATTTTGGGATGAAACCAATGAATTGCAGAAGGATACTAGGGAATTCACTCTTTATAGTGTCTCTTCAATGAGACACCGAGACTCTCTGGATAAAGAAGTTCAAAGGTCTGAACTGAGCTATTAACAAATATTTCAGAGTAATTGGAGCAGCCAGGTATTTCTCAAAAATGACTCGATACTAAGACTTTAAAGAAATTTCTTATCTACTAGATGATTTATTGTCAGAGGGTATGACACAACTGGAATTCTTCTAGAACCTTAGCACTATTGCTTTAATAGCTACTTTGCATAGCGCATGTATTGACCACTCCCACTAATTCTGGATACTGATTTGTTTTCTTTCTTTATTCTTCCGTTTTATTAAACTATGCTCATTTTTTATGGTCGACGCACAATTCACAGAATATACATTCCTCCATATGTAGTACAATATGCACTCCTGGATCGTTAATATTTTTTATACATTTTGAATAAAAACTTCTCTCATGTGTCCAATACCAATTTTCAGGACATACTTTGATTTAATTTGGATCCAAGAACCTCTCAAAATCTGAATTTTTTTTACATGATGTGTGGTATCTATAGCAGTTCTTAAAAGGGTGGTAAATGAGCAAAAGCCCAACTCAAACTGGTTAGGAAAAACCTGCAACCTGTTAAGAATCAGGCTCAAGTTCAGATGTTGCCAGTAATGACAACCATTATAAGACCAGAAGCAAACAGATACCTCTTCAGAAGGACTGAGTACTTTCCTCTTTTGAAAATGACATTTTGCCTAATTGAAACATCCAAGAGTCACAGTCTAATAGCACATGGCAAGTAGGACCAGCCTGTCTTTTTCTGCAGTTTAAGACAATAACAAGCTTTAATTTTTTTCAAAAGAAACTCCCAGATGCCCACAGTTAGGTTTCAGGTTTCTCTACTATATTAATTGCATTATCACACTGATCCCATTTGTCTTCTTAAAATAAACATTATCACTCAGCTGCCATAAAGTCCATTCCCTGCTGACCCAAGCCTAATAATTCCATAGTTCCTGTAGGATTGAACTATCATGGGAGACTGAGCCCCTAGAGAGTAAGGCAGTCTCTCATGTTACAAATGCGTGGATGGCTGAGGCCAGGTCATCATCCAGCAGGATGGGATGCAGCCTCCTATCCAGATGCAAATGGAAGAACACATTTTTTGCAGCTGTTGCTTTTTGAGAGACCAGTATTAATGAGGAGTCCAGAAGGGTCATAAGAGTGCAAACCAATTTGATGACTTCAGGATGGTGTTAGGGTGGCAACAGTTTATTCAGTGTTGCCTTTTCCTACCAACATAAAATTTTTAGTATTTACTGGGTTGTATTTCAACCAACTTATCTTCATTCACATTCCGGTCTTGGTCAGTCCTCCTGACGGCTGGGCTATGCCTGCATTTGTTACAAACAGAAACTTGATCTCCTTGGCATCGCTAACGTTTGAGTTTCAAATGTTTTAGGATTTCTCCCAGTGATTTCATGGTGACAGCCAGGGATCCTAGTTTTCTGTGTTTAAAAATTGCAAAATATCTGATAAAAAATCCCAAACTCTGATTAAAACACCCCAAATCCGCATTTTGCTGCAATTAAAGTGAAATGCCACTATAGATAGATAGATAGATAGAAAGAAAGAATCAGTTGAACATAACGTTTTATTGACATGTTTACAATTTTAAAGAAATTGCAAGTCACAGCCTCCTGGCCCTGCTGGTGGGTCTCACTCCCAACCCAAATCCCTCACTCCCAACCCGTAGACCCCATCCCTGCTGGTTCCCCTCACTTCTGACCTGTAGCCCCCCTGTCCCCTCCTAGCCCTGCTGGTGCCCTTTACTTCCAACCTGCAGCCTCCTGCCTCCCCCAGCCCTGCTAGAGAGGGTCCCCAGTTACCCTCTCCCCGGAAGGCTCTGCACAGACTCACAGGACTCCAGTGAGAGAAAGGGGTGGGGGGTCCTTTGGGGAAGCAGAGAGCTGTGTGGCCAGGCTGCTAAGGGCTGATGCCTGTGCTCTCAGGGGCAGGGGGACCAGGTCCAGCTGGAAGATGCTGCTTTGGGGTGGGGGGTGGGGGTTAAGAGGGCCATGGCCACACACATGGGAGTGCAGGGCAGGGAGTGCCACTGGGGTTCCCTCCTCTTCCCTCCCTGGCCAGGCTCGCTTCACTGCTGCCTGCATGAGTGGGAGCTGCTGCAGCCACTGCGGGCAGGACTGAGACCACCCGGAGCCCCTCACCCTCCTGCAGCTGCCCACAACATAGGCTGACCAGAGCTGAGCTTCCCTGCTGCACCACAGCCACAGCCCAAGCTGGCTTCATGGGGCAGCATGTGGTACTTCAGCTGCTGCCTGTATTTCTGGCCACACAGCTCCCTACTGATTCCAAAGAATGCACCACCTCCTTTTCCTGCTGAAAGGGCAGGCACCCATGGACAGGCTCTGTTTGCAACAACACCAAGCTGGGCTCACTGGCAGCACTAAGCACTGCCTCAGACCCTCCCTGCCCACTGTAGTCCCAGCACCTGGATTCCTTCTCCCAGTGGCAACGGGCACCCACAGGCATATAGATTCCCATGCACACACCCCATACACAGCACCCAAGACCTGGCTCTCTAACCCCCCTGTCCTATACACTTATCTGTATCCAGCTGTCGGGGCTGCTCCCACTACCCTGCCTGGCTGTGTGCCAGCCATGTATATGTACACACAAACACATGTGGCACCCCTGTTTCCAGTTGCCCTCCCCCTGCCTCCTTGAGCCCAAAGCAGCTCCTTGCAGGCTGGAATGCTGCCAGCCTGCAAAGGGAAACCCATAGCTTCCCACTTCAAAGGGTAAAATCTCCAATTTTCTCCTTTAAAAAGGGAAATGTTGTGTTTTTCCACAGAGAATGGAAAACCAGGATCTTTGATGATAGCTAACCAACTGGGGCAAAAGTACAAACCCCAGTAAGAGGGAAGTCATTGCTCCCCTTTGGGTTTTCTCTTTTATGAAGGATTTAAGAAATTTTAACATGCTCTGATTAAATCAAGTCATGTTTTCCACAGAGACCATGACAATCCAGGATTGGCAGTATGGATTGTTGTGGAGAGCTGTAACAGTGTGAGTGTGAATGCATGCCTTGTCCATGGACAACAGGCCATCTTCTAATAACAGCAGTGTTTTGTTTCTAAATCTTAGCTTAAAGACAAAATAATAGTAAGGGATTCCCCCCCGCCCAAGTTCCCTCCCTGCTGACCCTATTCAGAGAGAATACAAATTCTGTTCCACACCATTGAGATGCATGAAGAATGTTTTAAACCAGGCTGGGAAAAATGTGCCCTCAGGGCTGGATCCATGGAAATTCACATGCGACCCTTGTGGGCAGGGCAGATAAGATAGGGCTGCGCATGGGCAGGGAAATTCAGTGCACCACAACAGTTTCAAAATGGCCAAAACTGGTTTAAGAGAAACCTGGCTGGATGTAGTATCAGACTTAACTAATTTAGATCAAATCAGTTTATGGAATTTCTGTCCCAGACCCCTCCCGCTTCAACTTAACTCACAGTCCTCCAGCATCCCAGGATGCTGTGCAGCCCTGGGCTGTGCTCTCTGCTCCAAAGAAGCAGGGCTGGCCCCACCCCCATCTGCCAGTAGGGGCTTTTCCATCCCTGGCAGCCAGGAGCTGGGCAGATTCCCCCAGCCCCACCTCCACTGTGGGCTTCCCCCTCAAATGGGCACAGTGGGGGGAGCATTTCACCCCCCAGTTCCTCAGCTGGCCCACTAGCTGGGGAGGGGGCATGGCCAGGGAATCACTCCAGGTCCCAGCTCAGGTGAGAAGAGTAAAGCCCCCACTGTTGCCTCCCCGCCCCCCATGCCAAGCACAGTCAACTGGGTGTCTGGAATGGGGAAGGAAGAGAGAGGGGAGGAGGTAGCTATTTGTCTTCCCCACTCCATTCTCAGCTGGCCTGCCAGCCAGGGAGGGAATGTCACTAGGTGATCAGCCCTGCTTCCAGTTGCAGGGAAGCCTGCATTGGGGCTTTGCTCCCCAACCTGAGCTAGAAGCCAGGACAATCACCCAGCCATGCCCACCCCCCAGCCAATGGCCAGCTGAGGAGGAGTGGGGGGTGGGAAAATAGCCCTCACTGTGGGCTTCCCACCCCTGTGCTGGGCACAGCCTGACTAGGAGTCCAGAGCTGGGCCAGGGGAGAGGTGTTTCCCCCCCACCTTCTCAGGTGGCCTGACAGCCAAGCAGGGGGCATGGCTGGGTGATCAGCCCAGCTCCCAGTTCCAGCTATGGGGAAGCCTGCAGGAGGGCTTTACTCCCCAACCTGAGCCTGGCTCATCGCCCAGCCATGCCCCCTGCTCAGCTGGTTGGCCATCTGACGTAGGAGTGGTGGGGGAAAACCGCCCACAATGTGGGCTTCCCACCCCCTGTGCCAGGCACAGCCTGGGTGAGGGTCCAAAGACTGAGGGGGGGGCTGAGTTCCCCCCCACTCCCTTCTCAGCCAGCTGAGCTGGAGGCATGGCCAGGTGATTGGCCCAGCTCTCAGCTCAGGCAAGGAAGTAAAGCCCCCACTGCAGGCCTCCCCACAGCTGGGAGCCAAGCCAATCACCCAGCCATGGCCCCTGCTTGGCCAGAAGGCCAGCTGAGAAGGGAGTGAGGCAAAAACATCCCCCCTGCTGCCAAGCTTTGAACCCCTAGCAAGGCTGTGCACAACACAGGGGTTGGGAAGCCTACAGTGGGGGCCATTTTCCCTCCATATTCCCTCAGCAGTTGGCCTACTGGCCAAGCAGGGGCTGTGGCTGGGCAATTAGCTCCTGGGTGGCTTTACTCCCCCAGCCTAGCCGGGAGCCAGGCCAATCACCTGGCCAAGATTCCTGCTCCGCCGGCAGGGCAGCTGAGAAGGGAGTGGTGGGGAAAATGGCCCCCACTGAGGGCTTCCCTACTGCACCTAGCACAATCCAGCTAGGGGTCCTGAACTGGGCAGGGGGGGTACTCCCCCCCCACTCCCTCCTCAGCCAGGTACTGGCTAAGGGAAGGACATGGCCAGGTGATTGGCTCAGCTCCTAGCTCTGGGTGTGGTGGTGGGGAGAAAAACCCTGCTGGCAGTTCCCACCTCCTCCCCTCACCAGGGAGACACCAGCTGGTCCAGCGCCAGGAGGAGGGGAGAGTTTTCCTCCATACCCCCTCCTCAGCTGGCCCAGACTGAGGAGGGGGCATGGCTAGGGGGACCAGCTCTGGGCACAGGGAGAGAGAGTGAAACACCCCCCTGAAGGGCTTCCCTCCTCCCCCTTCCCCACCCTACCCTGGCTGGGGGGTCTGGGGCTCCCCACATGCCCCCTCCTCAGCTGACTAGAGGCTAAAGAGGGGATATGGGGGGAGTGGAGGGAAAAAAAAAAAAAAAATCACCCATCTCTTGGCTGTCTGCACAGGCCAGCAGGTGTGTTTTAGTACTCCCTGGCTCCTGGTATGGGCCACTGCAGAGGTCTAGCTGCCTTTCACTTTTGAAAAGCAAATGTCAGTTTACTTGCTGATCAGTTCAATCTAGGCAGTTTACAAAAACCTGCAAAGATTGAATCAATTCAGCCTCAGGATTTTTGACCGTCTGTACTTAGCCATGCTGTCACCACCCAACGATCCCAGCCCTAGCCCCAACCCCACCTTCCCATCCCACTCCCTGATGCTACTCCCTGCCTGCCCACAGTCCCATCCCATCTGCCTGGCCGAGCATGTCCTGCCCGCAGGGGTTTCAAGTTGGTCTCTATGGAGACCCCCACCCACCTCCCCACCTGCTCCATCTGGCACCCCTGGCAGTGAGTGAGGGGGAAGGATAGGACCAATTGCTTTCTTCCCCTGCCAAGCTGGGCCAGGTCAGCACCATCCCCTCCAGCCCCAGCAGCCCAAATCATTGTCAATCTCTGGTTTAAAAAACATGTGTTTAAATGACAGTTCCATGTTCATTTACTGAACAGCTTCTCACAAATGGGAAATGGAACCTTGAATGCTTGGTGACAATCTCCAGTGGGTTTAGTGATGTTTTAAAAATGTTTATCACACTCCTGTATGCATAGGTAGATCAAAGTTTTTGGAAAAAGGGGGTGCAGGAGCAGCAACTTGTCCTGCAGGGGTGGCTGCACCTCTGCTCCCACCGATACACACACAGGAAGGACAGACTGAATAGGAGCAGAAATGGGCGACTTTTTTTAAGTTTCCCAGTCAGGTAAAAGTCTTTCTTCCTCCCCACATTCCCTTCCATGCTCAGCAGCACATTCCCACCCCTTCCTTTCCCCCACTCCCTTGCCCATTGCTGCCAGTCCCCAGTTGATCCCAGGGTAGAAGGCTTCAGAGCTGCTCCTGCCCCACAGCAGCCAGGCTGCATATGGACCCAGGCTTGGGTAGAGACAGTGGTGGCAGCAGGCAGGTTCCCTTCCCCATGCCTGCTTCCAAACTTGCAGGGAACACACAAGGAGGGGGAGACTGGGCAGCAAGGAAGGCATCTCGAGCAGGTCCAAAGAGGTGATCCACCCCCTCTATGTGGCACTGGTCAGGCCACAGCTGGAGTATTGTGTCTAGTTCTGGGCACCACACTTCAAGAGGGATGTGGACAGCACGGAGAGGGTCCAGAGGAAGGCCACTCGCATGATCAGGGGCAGCAGGGCAGGCCCTATGGAGGAGAGGCTATGGGACCTGAACCTGTTCAGCCTCCAAAAGAGGAAGGCTGAGGGGGGAATCGTGTGGCCTGTTATAAACTAGTCAGGGGGGATCAGCAGGCATTGGGGGAGTCACTGTTCCCCCGAGCAC
>NW_017728909.1:43088654-43110532 GCF_001723895.1 Crocodylus porosus
CAGTACAACTTGTATTATCAGTTAAGTTTAGAATCAAACAAAACTTTAATAGTAAGAAGGATTTTAGAGAAGGATGAGCTTGATTGGTGATGCTAAAAAAAAAAAATCCAATAGTGAAGTGGCTGAATTTCTGCCTTGGAATAAAATTTTGCCTTAAATAACATAGATAATTAAGTCCCATTTTTCAAAGCGACTCAGGAGTCAAAATCTCACTGGCTTTCACTGAGACTCAGGCTTCTAATGCCAAAATGCTTCTTATAATGGGCCTTGACCACTTTGTGATTTAAATCCCATTTGTAGAATAGAGTTAAAGTATATCCTACCTCACAGAGACTTTGTAATAAACCAGACATTACAAGACATTCAAATAAATCACATTAATGGGAGGTATATAAACACCATTGATATATTAGTAACAGGTTCTTGATGCTCATGACACTGAGCAGATAATAGAATCACAGCTGATAACTTAATTGTATTTAGAAGTTTCTGGGACCGCCTATTTTGATAATTATAGGAATTCAGAAAAGATGCTGCCATATGTTTTCAGAGGCGAAGATTTAGTTGGCTTTAGATTTCCATCTTGCCTTATCCAAAAGGCTCAGAGTAGCTTATAAGAAAATTTACAAGAAGGGTTCCCCAAACAACACCCCAGACCCTAGAACTCCAACTCCCCACTTCTCCCAGTCACTACTTCTTTGCCCAAAAACCCATGCAAGCAAGTCCTCCCAACAATCCTAACCATGCCTCCCAACTGCACTTGCATCCAAATACAAGCAGCCCCTTCCCATGCTCCCACTTAGTTCTACCCATCTTCAAGGAATTAGAATCACACACGTTACAGAATCCAGGATTTACCAATTCATTTCATGGACTTTCTAATCCTCAAATTCTGTCCAGCCAGAAAGCATGATTGTCTGAGGTGCTGCATTAAAACCTGACAACGATATTGATGCCAACTACAGGTAAACAGGGTTAATAGGTGATCAAGCATTTTAAAACAGAGTCAACTCTAACCTAATCCTATCAATTCTACAGTTAACAAGCAGCTTAAATAGATTATACCACTATCTCTTTTCCTTTAGGGTATAACCCAGGCAGTACTCTAAGAGGTACCCCCTCTCCAATTGAAGGGATCAAAGCAGGTGCACAAGTGCTGTGGGAGGTGTAGGGACTCTCCTCCCCCTATAGGGCAGGGCCAGACCACCAATGGGGACTTAACCATATACCTTTTAATACTGGGAACATAACAGGCATAAAATCAGAGGGTATAGTGGGCACTACAATGCCCCAAGGGGGCAAGATTCAACAAAGGTTAGACACTTACAATCATTGACAAAAGACAGGGTTAACAAAATATAAAACACAAGACAGCAAAACAAACAATATGGGTTGGTGAAATATAAAAATGCACAAAATGCAAAATGCTAAGGAAATATAGGGCCTTGGTACCTGGAAGAGAAAGGGGAGCCCTTTTCTACTGCAAGAAGATTTGCTTCTTATCTCACTCACCCCAAGTCTCCCACATAGTAGGCAAGAACACTACCACACAGCCGCCATTGCAGCCTGTTAAAAGTTTTGACCTTCCCAGAGCCTTGGCCTCACATTGAGCTGCCTAGCCTCTGATTGGAGGAGCTGGAAGCAGAGCTGGGAACCTCTCAAGTTGCTGCTTAGATCCTTGTGGGGGGGAAGAGAGCCTCTCCTATTGGCTGCAGCCTCTCCCAGGGGATCCTGGAGCCCAGTAGGAAGCCTCTCCTACTGGATGTAGGCCACACTGCTGAGGGTCCCACTGCTGCCTACAGGTCCTGCTCTTTCAGGCTCTTCCAGGGCATTGCTCCTAGCCTGCTGGCTCAACTCTGTAAAACTCCTTCCTTGTTGTCCCTCACTGGTCTCTCCCCTGAGTCAGCCCGCGCTGCCCCTTTTATCCCCCTCCAGATGACCCAAGGGGCCAATCAGGACATGCCCCTCCCCCCCCCCCAGTCTCTGGGTCCTGATTGGTGTGGAAAGGGAATCCCAAATCCTCCAATCATCTTCTGTCCTTTCAAAACCCTTGGGCCAGGTCACTGCCAGCTAGCCCATTACAAGGGCAAAACTAACATAATTAAAATCAATCCTCTTCTAAATCCTGTTTATTTTGAATTTCCTCCCTTCTTGCCTCTTATTTTACTAAAATCAACAGGTTGCAATTTTTTGTGGGGTACTGGTAATGAATCCAAAATCATCCTATAAAGGACTTTCCTATCATTAAGCAATAATCTTTAGTCAGGCAGAACCATGATTTAAACCCTTGGGCTGTAAAGCACTGGATTTGCTCCATCTGGGAACATGATTTAAACAGCTGCCCCTCTACCGTTGCCAAAGTGCTGCAATCAGACTACTAGTAATTGCCTAAAGAATAATTACTAACTACTTGGCACACTGAATCTATTAAGTTTAAGAAGAATCTCCTACATACTAAGGCTTTTAAGGAACAGAGACAAGTCTCTATGACAGGTAACACTATGATTTAGTCTGACTGAATTGGGAAAGGGACCTTGACTAACAATCAGTTTATTGAAAATTATGTCTTCCTTCCTTGTCTAGTTTTAAGGAAAGAAACAATCTAGCAACTAGGAAGAAATGACAAATATCTCCTACCTTAAATGTGATATTTTGGCCTGATGCCAGATCTACCTGGACACCTTTAATTTCTTCAGAAATTAATCTGCATTTCCAAACTTTGCAGCAATGGTATATGCATCAAATATATACTCAGCAAATCTAAATTAAATATATATTCGTTATATTCAGCAAATCTGAATTAAACTTAAAAAAGAAACTGAGGGTAGGGAGTAATACACCAATTATTCACTGTTACTTGAGGAAAGACATTCTAGTTAAAGGTATCAGTTGTTACCTGGAGCTCCATTTAAGATTAATTCAGCATAAAATCATATGGAGGATGCTTGGTCCCCCACCCCCCAATTGTCTAAAATAAGCACTGCTAGATCAGACAAATATTCAAGCTATGATTTAGTAGGTGCTAATATAATCCATATGCTTTAGGAAAATTCCTACATCCATTATTCTCAGAAGAACTTTAATTGCAGATCTTTTTTCTATCAAATAAAAATGTATTAGAATCTAGCATGGTAATTTTAAGCCTGGTGGATGCTAAATGGAAGCTGAACAAAATTGAAAAACCCTGCTTCAGCAGAGCACCAACAGCTGCTAAGAAGCTCCCATTACAGAGGTGGACACCCAGAAAGTGTCCAACTGAAGAGTGCCAAACATAGCAAACCTGGCCACTGTAGTAAGAAATGTTCAGTGACAATGAAGAGTCCAATATTTCTGGAAAGACGGGATGCTTCCATGGAAGAAACTGAATAACACTGTAATATTATAAAAGCCTAAGTCTGTCTGTCTGTCTATCTGTAACACTTTATTCACACTATGATTAGCTGATGGAAACAGCCAATCAGAGTACTCCAAGCATGGGGAAGCACCACCCTGATTCCAAAGCCATGCTGAGGACCGAGCAGCACTGGCCCGGCTCTCCCACCCTACTCCCTGCAAGTGGCGCCAAGGACCGGACAGGGGGCACACCCTGCTTCTTGCAAGAGGCAGAACAGCAGTAGCATGGGGTGTTAGGTGGCGGCACTCCATCCCAGCCCCCTCCTCCCACCCCTATCATTCTTGATGGGCAATTGGCTAGTTATTAAATATTTATTAAAATCTTTCTCTTCTTTTCCCAACTTTATTCAGTACTTTTCTCTTTTTTAAAAAAAAAATTATCTTATCTCTTTTCTTGTTCAGCTCTTCATATTTCTTTCTTAGCCTGTCACATTACTTTCAGTATCTCTACCTCTGACAGGGATAAGACAGAACAAGATGTAAAGCTAGCTTTATATATACATAAGTCCATTTTGTTGGTGGTGAAATTAGCCATTCATATTTATACACCAATACATATCAGCTATTATTTTTAGGAACTCCTAGTAGTCAGTTGAGTTAACATAAGATTGTTAAAAGGTAAAAGTATGCCTATCTTTAAATTAAAAAGAAAAAAGAGGATCCCAGGAATTAGAGACTGATCAAATTTCAGTACATAAAAAGATACAGTAGCTGTTTAGCATATCATCAAAGAATCAATTTATAAGCAACTAGTAGGTAGTAAGGTGACTGATATAAATCCAAGTTGGCTTTTATTTTAAGAGTAAATCATACCTACCCAACCTGATTTCTTTCTAAGAAAAGGTAACAGCCCTTATGGATACCAGCATGGGGAGCAGTGGATGTGATGTACCTTTATTTTTATAAGGCAAGGCTTTTTATACTATCTCCCACAACAGTAAACTAAGAAAATACAGTCTTAATCAAACTACTATAAGGTATTTGCATAATTGATTGGACAACCATCCTCAAAGTGTAGATATTAATAATTAAATGTCAAATGGAAAGAGTTGGAGCCCTGTTGTTACAGTCTGGATGGTCCAGGAAACATGTGAGAAGCAAGGGTTTCTTGAAGTATTGTCCAGTTTTGGGCACCACACTTCAGTGAAGCATACTGGACACAGTAGGCCCTGTGAGACCTTAACAGTGCAGCATAGAGTAGAAGAATATCTTTTTCTGTCTTGAACATGAAACTTCTGTTAATATGCACTAATAATGTATTAGCTTTATTTGCAGCAATATTAAATTGTTGACTCATAAGCTGCTTGTGGTCTATTGTAACTCCTAGATATTTTCTGCAGCACTGCCCCCTAGACAGTCATCCTCTATTTTTTACTTGTGCATTTGATTGCTTCTTCCTAAGCATAATACCTCACACTCATAATTACAAAATGTTATCCTTTTTCATTCAAACCATTTTCCCAATTTATTAAGGCAATTTTGAATCCTAATGCCCCAGCCTTTATGTGGCATGTTTCCTAGACCTCCAGTCAAACTTTCTTGAAAGAAAAAGTGAACAAATTGAAGAGTACAGAAAAGAACAACAGAACTGACTGGAGATCTAGGGGACATACCACATAAGTAAAGGTTGGAAGAACAGGAATCACTGTCTAGCAAAGAGATGATTGACAGGGACTTGATAACAATTCTCAAATACAAAAAGGATAATTATAAAGAAAATATATCTATTTTTTAATGTCTGTAGGCTACAGAACAAGAAGCAATAGGCTAGAATTGCATCAAGGGAGATTAAGGATAGATAATAGGAAGAACTTTCTAACTATTAGAGTGGTTAAATAGTAGAAAAGATTATCTAAAGAGGTTGTGGAGACTCCATCTTTGGATGTTTTTAAGTGCAGATTAAAGAACCATATGTCTTGAATGATTTAGATGGGGAGGACTCCACTGTTAGCAGGCAGTTGGATGAGATGACCTCTTTAGGTCCTTTTTAGCCCTATTTGTCTGTGATTCTACACAATTATATTTTAAGTATAGTTAACACCAGGTTTTAAAAAAGTAACTTATGGGAATTTTTAATTTTTTTGTTCATTTGTTTTATTACATATGACAAAACTTAATAAAAAGTTAACTAGAAAAGAAAGTGATTCAGAATACTTATGTAAGTTATTTTGCTGCTGTGGAGGAGGAGGAAATGGCTTCTTCCTTTGCAGCATATCAGGATAAGCTTTAGAAATGTCTTATGGTTCAGTCTATCAACTTCAGCTCCTACTTTCTGCCCTCAAACCTCAAGGATTCTTCCCTTGTTCCCATTCATTTGGATATCTGAGAACCTAGGTGATTCATGAAGCAATGTAAAGAGAAAGGGCAAAGTGAAAATAGTTTTGCTATTGTTTTAAAAGCAACTAATAAGAAAAGCTTGACCAACTTCGTAACTCTTTCTAGGTAATTTAGTATCAATACTAAATTGGAACTAGAAGTAAGTGTCTTACAATGGGAAGAAGGGAAACTGTAATTGATAATTCTAGCTTAAACATCATGGGCGCATCCAGATGAGCCCCCACATGCCTCTTGTCCTGTCTCAAACCAGTTTGAGATGCAGCAAGAGGACACTGGGAACAAAACATATTTGCAGCGTGGGCTCAAAATTTGATACCTGGATGTCCTGGTATCAAAATAAAACACAGGGGGAAAAGGCAGGGCAGGGCATGGTCCCTGACTGTGCCCTGAGGTAACCCAGGAGAAATGCTCTGGTGCTCTTATGGTGCTCCTGCTGTCTCAGCATGTGGGACACAAACCCTTAGCATGCAGGGCAAGTAGAAGTGTGGCAAGAAGCGGGACCGAGGTGCTGTCATGTGTAAGTAGGGGTGTGGAGGTGGAGGAGTTTATTATGGGTATGGGTGGGTGTGAGGAGTGTCAGGGAGATGGGGTGGATGTGAGGAGTGGCAGGGTGATATCAGGGGGTATGGGGTAAGGCAAGGGGATATCCAGTTTGTGGGTGGGTTTGTGGAGGGACTTGAGCGGAGGCTGCCACATGCCTCCCCCCCCCATCTGGCACTGGTGGCAGCAGTCAGCACAGCTGTGACCTGGCTCAGGCACAGCTAGTGGCAACACGGTGCTATGTGACCTGGGCTCTGTACATGCTGAACAGGTCCAGCCCAGCCCACCAATGCATGGCTTTGGACAGAACCGGAAAACCATGTGCTAGCGGACCAGGCCAGCTCCGTTCATTATGTACACAGCCCGGGTCACAAAGCACACGGTGGGACCTGACCTGGCGCAGCCTGCTAGCGCACCTTTCCACAGGACTAGGAGGCATGGCTCCAGGACGCATGGCTGATGTGCAAAGGCATGCTAGCTGAGTAGCCTGGGCCAGGTCGGGTCAGGCTGGCTGGGCACATTTTCCATGATGCTCAGGCAGCGATGCACGGCTGCAGCACTGTGTCTACAACGGGCTGTGTCACAACACTGCCTAAACCTCATGAAAAGTGTGCCTGACCCAGGCTGCACATCTAGAGTGCCTTTGCACAGGAGGCGTGCTTCCTGGTCCTGTGCAAAAGCGCACTAGCGAGCCGCACCAGGCTAGGTCCCACTGTGCACTTTCTCTCCACACACACTGCGGGTCCAGCAGCACTGCCGCTGGGGCAGGACCCAGCCTGGCACAACACCCAGTCCCAGGGCTGTCTGAAGGCACACGGCCCCATGCTGTGCCGCATCAAGTTGGACCTGTGATGAGCGGCACAGGCAGTGCCAGGTCTGAGGTGGCTGGGGCCATGCCATACTGCTGGGGGCTCTGGCCACAGTGGGCCCTTAGCGCCCAATGGCTGCTGCCTCTGAGGGGGAGAGCCATGAGCCCTGCAGGGGGGGCAATCCATGGGGGGGGCAGGGGACCCACCCCTCCTAAGCAGCGCTCCCACAGCAGCCCCCTCCTCCCAAATTTATTTTATTATGACACTGGTAGGCTTCCAAATTTCTTTAGAATTGTAAATATATCAATTAACATTACCCAACTGATCGCGCTCTCTCTCTGTCTCTGAGGTCAGGAAGGTCAAAGTTCTTAACCTCACAATTGTAAGACTTTCTTAACACAGTATTTTATATGGATTTGCTTAGAATCCTTATTTTTATTAAAAAATAAAGATATAACAGAAATGGAGGTTCACGCAATAAATTGAAAGCACTGCTTGTTTGCAGACAAGGGGCAATAAAATGTAAATTTAATCGCCATCAGAAACTATTGGGCTGGACACCATGAGAACTCTGTCAGTCATTTTAGGAGGTTTGTATAAAACAACTCATGTACCATTTGAGAGGAGGGCTTGTCTCTGTACATTAGAGTATGTTTCTACTCTCCTGCGTATTTATAAGACACACAGGTACTAAATCAAGAATTGTTTTGTGTTTACTAGCTGAGGCAGCATTGTAATCTATAAGCTTTGATGACATCAAGTGAACAAACCAGAGCAGACACACATACAGTACAACTTGTATTATCAGTTAAGTTTAGAATCAAACAAACCTTTAATAATAAGAAGGATTTTAGAGAAGGATGAACTTGATCAGTGATGCTAATAAATCCAACAGTGAAGTGGCTGAATTTCTGCCTTGGAATAAAATCTTAGAGAAATATGGATTGCATTTCTAAGAATTCAGCTGTAGATACTCCTACATAAAAACGAAACCCATTCTATTTTTTCTTTTTTTCTTGGTTTGCAGTTATTTTTTTTAGACCTTACAGAAACACACAATCTAATGGTGTGAAAATCCTATACGAGTGGACTGCTTCCTAGAGAAACCACTGCAAACAAAGCATAAAATTAATTATACCAAACTCCTCTCTGAATTTTGTTGTATTTGTATCACATAGTAAGAGAATGAGGAAATTCACTGCAAGACATAATTATTTAAAAGTAACTGAAGTAGTTGAAGCTTTCTGAAAAAAATTGGTGGCTGTTGGTTCTTATTTAACTTTTTCCAATTGCTTTTCAGTTAGAAACATGCTAAGTTACAAAGTTAATTTTTTTGCCCAGAAAGAAAAATGATAAAGGAAAGTGGGTGGAGACGCCAGTGGCTTTTTGGAACAGCCTGTTAATTCTTTGTACTTTAGCATGAATGATAGATTTTACAATATTTGTTTATTTTCCAACCATGATAGATAAGAATAGTTTTAGATAAAACCAATAGAAATAATAAAATCATAGTACAGACAGTGGTTTCAAATTTTAACCTTTCACTATAATCTCTATTAACATTTTCCATAGGGAACAAATTATGCAGATGTAACAGCCAGTGGATCTCTGTAAGTGGTTATCTAGTAGCCACTTCCTTCCAGTTCCAGACAGAGTTGTTATGGTCTTTTCAGAACCCACAGGCAGTGCATGGAAAACCTTGTGTAACCGCTTCATGGCCTCTCTAGTTCAAGACCTAAGTGGTGCAGAAAAGACTTGTGTTGCACCATGAGTGGCTTTCATTTCTAATGAAGAGAAGCTCATGTTCTCCAGAATTATCTCCTGCTCTAGCTCTAAGAAAAGGAGCATCTTTCTCCCACCAAAGGCAAATTAGTTTGCAAGAATGGGATTGGGCCTCTAATCTTTAGTAATCAAGCTTTTATCCATAGCATAAGAACTGCCTCATGTCCAAAATCTTCATCCAATAGGCTAAAGCTTTAGCAAAAAAGTGGTTCTTACCTGATTTATTAGCTAAATTAATCTCTTTAAGTCAGGGTGGAAAAATAAAGAAACAAAAATAGTTCTCTGGGCCACAAATGTCATCTCTTCTTTCCAAACATGACACCTTAGTAAGTATTGATAAAAAATTAAGAAGGTAATTTTTTTTTTTCTATCTTGCAAACTTTTTTGAGATGTTAAGATACCTCCCATTCTACACTGGGACAAAACAGATCTTTTGTAAAGCAAGAGAGAAAACCTGTTTAGACTAGTGGATACAGCACTCATCAAGAGCTGGGATATCCCAGTTGAAATCCTTGCTCCAATGCATATTTAATCATTTATGCAAAGTAGAAGTATCCAAAGAGACATCCTAGAATAATTAGTTGTCTGGTGGTTATAGATATGGGAAGCCTAGGTTCATTTCCCTGTTCTGAAGCAGGCAGAGCAGATGAGAATAAGGTGTTCCCAAATCCCAGCTGAGCGTCCTAGCCAGTATTCAGGGGTAGCAGTAGCATAACTAGTGGTGCATAATAGTGGTGGACATAAACCCCATGTGCTAATTAAGATGAGGAGGACGCACTGGAATGGATGCAGCTATGCTACCGATCTGGCTGCTATAGCTTTGGCTATGTAGAAGGAACCAGAAGCTGGGCTGTGATAGCTGTCAGGACCCAAGAGCCTCCCTGACAAGCGGGAGTAGAAAACAAGGCACGAAGACAGAGAGTGACCTGTCTGCCAAATCAGTTTTATTTCTTCACTCAGCATGGTATTCAGCTGTGCCTATGTGAGGAGAGGGCAAGGCAAGAGGCTTAATAGCTTAGTTGGGGGACCTCTTCCCCCATAGCTGCCAGGCCTCTAAAGCTGCCCTATCTCTACTCCTTGTTTCCTTCCCCACTGCATAGCTGGAACTTGCAGTGGCCAGGATCCAAGAGCCCCCCTGTATTCACACCCTGGGTCATAGGCACTGCCCAGAGCCTCAGCTATGCCTTTGGGCATCTCTCCTGCCCCCCCAACACTGCCCAAAGTGAAAAAGGAACTTGCTATACTTCGGAGGAGTGGGTGTTTTTTTCCTTCGACCATCAATTCCATCTTGGTTCTGTGAAACCTTCTTAATGTTTTGTGAAGATATTTTCATAAAAAGTTTCATCTTTTTTGAACTAGTATTTTCTGATGAAAAACTATTTTGTCAAAACCTTTCTGATGAGCTCTAGTTTATAGACGGTTTTTTTATCTTGCACAACTGACTTGGTTCAATTCCTAGCTGTTTTGACCTATAATGGAGTATATACATACACACATCTCAAACTTGGGGAACAGCAGAGACAGATAAAGAATAAAATAAGATACCTTGCGTTTCACTCTATTTTCTAACAACTCCACTGTTACGATCACAGAAATCCCATATCCAATTTGTCGCAAAGTTAATACTGTTCCCGTCAACCTTCTTGCCCTTCAAGAAACATTTAACTTGAGAGCAGTGCTGTCCTTTAGGTTCTTTTTCTATAAGCAGATCTCATCATGCAGAAGTCCATGCCTGGGCAGTGCCACCAAAAAAGTGAGTGGGGCACAAGTTTGGCTTAGGCAGGTTCATTTGTTGATTTAAAGCTTCACATGGTTAGATTTGATTAGACAAACAAACAGTAAGTATTCATAGAAAAAGCCTGTCTTTCAAACCCATTTTCAGAGACCAGGAAATACTCTATATATTGGGGAAGTAAGCATTTATTTTCCATAAAGGGATTATTCCGGATGAGAATACTAGAATGACAGTTATGTATGTATGATAAAGCAGCTTTTCCCTTTATCATAATTCAAATCTGGCTCCAGATAAACTTTTAACCTCCTTCAGACACAGGCACCTTTATGTTCTACCAGGTGCTCCAAAGAAGTCAAACTGGTGGAAGAGAAAGAAAAGGAATTTATTACCATTCATCCTTAAGCAGCAATGTTTCCTTTTGGGACCATTCTGCTGTTTGATGGGCCCTTTGGCAGAGGTGAGATTGTAACCACATTCCAGTTCCAAGTGTGCCTGTGGGCTTTCCAACACAAAGAACACTGTACCTGGGCCTAGACTAACTTCAACTCTTCAGTTAATCTTGCCCTGATTTGTGGTACTCTGAAAGGCTGAACAGTCCACTCTATTCTTTCTTCTCCAAGCATGTGCTGAAGTCAGCTGACTCTGAATTTTCCTCTACTTTAATATAGAAAACCTATAGGGATAGAATATGAACTTCAAATCTGATTGTCTAGGTATTACCCCAAATTATCTGCTTTATTCACATCCACGTGTCGTCTTGTCACATCTAAAAGTCATCTGTTGGAAATAGAGGAAGAAAAGCCTAACGATTCATAGATTTAGCCAGGTTATCTTATTGCATGTCTCCTTGGACAACTCCACTACATCACTTGGATGCTTAACTGTTTTATATGGAATCTGATATCTGTTCTGATGTTCTGCCTCTCTGGATTCAATATTAAGTAACAGCTGACTAGTAATGATGAATACCCCCCAAGACTAATGTTTTCGGACCAAGAGCTTTATAGTTTTTCTAGGTCAGGGATCTATCTGTTTTTTGTTTTGGAAAGACATTAGTAGGTTGGATAAAGCCAAAACTTAAAAAGGTTGGGATTCGTTAGGGTTAAGAAAGTGATTAGTGAAACCAAAAAACAGACTCTGATGGCATGCATGTACTGTCATTTTCCAAAGCAAAAAGAGTATATACTGTATCAGTCCCTATCTGATCCCTGGAGGAGAGGAAGTAGATCCATTCTGCTCCTGCCACAGTTGGGTCTGGATCAAACATAGACTGAACGAGCAAAATGGAGAGGGAACTGATTATTTACTGCCCTGTTTCTTCCCCTGGTCATATCTGAGGTCTGCCCCTCAAACCTGATTTAGAAACTGAATGCATTTTTTTTCTTAAACTGGTAGTTTTGAGGAAAAGACTTTCAAAGCTACCTGTGCCATTAGGAAGCTTCCTGAGAATTCTTCTTGAGGCAGATCACCTTCCACCCGGACTGAGCCCCAAAGTCCTGCTGTACTTTCAGTTGCTACAGAAATAAGGAATGCCCCATTCAGAGCAGTCTGACAAGAAGGGGACAGATGCAAGAGTAGCATGGTACTGAGGAATGAGATTTTGGAGGGAGAAATGGGGAAAAAAAAGAGAAAAAATATAATGAATAAAGTAGAGGCAACATATATGGAACAAAAAAATATGATATGCAGGGAGACAGAAAGAGTAGATAGATATGAAAAAAACTTCCTGGGCAGTGGCTTTAATATCATGGGGTGGTGATGGCACAAATATTTGTCACTAAAGGTAGGGAAGGATTGGAAAATATTTCAATTCCTTGGTAATATAGCAACATAACTGTTTTCCCTGCATAACCTGAATCTATTCCACATTATCAACACAGGGAAACAAATTATCTTCATAAAATAGAACATGCCTCCTATTATCCATTAATTATCAACCATTTTGGAAAGAAAAAACAATGCAAACAAAACCACATTTTAATATCTGGAAATAATGCAAAATGTAAGCAGAGTCCTAAGATGATTACAGACTGCTTAAGTTTAGTTAAACTATGATATTAATAAAGTCTAAAATTGTGAACATAATACTTTTAAGGAATTTATGCAACATTTTTTTCTAAATACCAGAGGCTCTCTGAAATAAAGTATTTGCATAGCCCAAGAGTAACATCCTCATTAGTCAAGTCAAGTCAATGCCAAGGCTACAATGACCATTGGGACACCTTTAATGTAGCAATAACTTTCCTCCATTCTTCCCAGTCTTTTGCAATCACATCCTAATTAACATACAAAAATTACATTTGATCTGATTCAGAGATGTATTTGTAGTGAAAGAACATCTTGGCAATGAAACACACATACACACACAAAATTCATATACATATATACACATAATACATATATACATACACATATATATATATTGCATAATTTTGTTGCACAGTGTGCCATTTGTTAATTTGCCAAAATCAGTCCCACATCCAATAACATTTTTCACATAAACAAAAATGATTCCTGACACAAGAGTTATGTGTGTATATTTTAAAACCACGTACTAGCATAATTTAAACATCATTCTGCCACTTAATTTAAGTGGGTTCAGAGCTGCTACTACAATTTAAATGTTTAAAAATCATAAACATATGGACATCTTGTGCAAGTCCAATTCTTTTGCTAAACTTTTTTTTTATTTGAAACTTTTACATTGAGGGCAGATGTGTGTCTTCACTTACAGAACTAACTACACTCTGACCACCTTACAGATTTGGACCCATGACCACCAGCAGCCTGAGAACAGCTTTGATAAATGTTGCAAGAGAATTCTGTTAAATATTAAGTTATTAACAACAGTGCTTCATTTATACTAGTGCTCAGAGATGTTCCTACTGCATTTCATAAATGGTGTTAACTCCACTCATATGCCTATCCCTAGTGCAGCAGAGTTATACCAAGAATGAATTTGGTCTAGTAAATAATTCCCTCCTGAGTCAAGATGAAGGCTTATGCATGTTTCTAGGCAGAATTAGGTGATCTTTGTAGAATATTGTTTGTATTGTATAGGAAATTCGATATCAAATTCCATTTTAAATTCTATTTGTATTATAGTTCAGATAGAGAAACTGTCTGCCCTTCTCCAATCTCATTTGGCTTAGATGATTTATGGCAGCCTTAAAAACTTTTTTCTTTGTGATAATTCATAGTTATGATAATTTGTAGTTGATGTACAAATTTAATATTCCATAAAGTCAGTGTCTGTGATCCATTATAAAATTTGAACACTTACTGCAACTGTACTTTCCTTGATGTAGAACAGTCACTGTTTGACTAAGTCAAGACAGAGTTTTTATTCTCAAGGTCAGTTTCAGTGTTACTGAACTGTAACCCATATGTGAGAGCTTTCTTTCTGAGTTAATCATCTCAAACATAGCAGTCAAGAGACCTCAAAGGTTTTTTAAATTCAGCTCTGTTGTTACTGCTCATGTCGGTCCTATTTGTAGAAAGAAAGTTACATAAGAAGTCATATGGTCTTCTTAACAGAATTCTGCTGAGACCCTAACGGATGCAGTTATACTATTATTTTTATACCTTTGCCAGCTTTTCAGAATTATATCTTCACAAATCACAGACTATTCATAATGCTGCCAGATTCCTGTCATGTATAAGGGACTTTGATCAGGTTACACTATTTTTGTCATGCTTGCACTCAGTCAGTCAAAGAATGTATTGACTGTTCAGCCTCAGCTTTTATGTGCAAAGAACATCAAACCCCAGCTCCCGTTCACAATCTAGATGTATTCTACAGGATTGGACGTGTCTGGGAAACTACTTACTGGCTTAATATCTTATTAACGTTTAATTTCTTAAGAACAATTGTCAACACCATTGCCTGTACCTGCTTGTTAATTTTTACACAAACTATATTAACACTCCAAATTTGAGAATTTCCAAATATACATATAGAAAACATATTTGAAAAGTTAGCAGATCTAATATTCCCTTCAACTACACCAATGTGAATATGAAAACTTTCACCGAATCCAGTGAAAATATTCCAGATCTACCTGGTGAAACTGATAATAAAATGCAGCTAATTCTTTTTAAATTTTTTAATTTAAATCTGTAAAAATAAACCACTGCAAGTAATAAAGCAAATTATATTATTGTTGAAATATTTTATATAACTTTTAAACTTTATGCAGAACTTACAACCATGCAATGAAGCAAATTCCCTTCCCTGAAAAATAAGAGAGAAACATTACTAAATAGATCATTTGAAAAACTAAACTTTTGCTGTCTGTTATATTCACAGTACATGTACATTAAGAATATTAGACTATAGGTAGGTGGAGTATTGTCAGGAATTCTAAATTCAACTCTCATATGCAGCTTCACCTTTGTTATGAAATACAGATGTCCCCCCTTTCTATTAAGCAATTATTTTCATGGCTACTTTAGTTTTTCTGCTGAATACAATGTAATTAATTTTAAGTCTCGTTGAAGGCTGGAGAAGATCAGGGGAATGAGCAGGGGGCTAAAGACCAGTGGGGAGGCTGAGGGGGAGCTGTATCCCCTGGGGAGGCCTGGGACCCTGCAGGCAGGGTAGTCCATGAGCTGGGGGTGGGAGGGGCTCTGCCCTGTTGGAGGCAGGGGACCATTGGCGACTTGTAGGGGGTGCATGTGCACCCCCTGAGAAAAGGCACTGCTGACACTATCCACAGTGCCTGTGGGCAGTTGCTGCTTGCCACCACCCCCTGCTGCCACCAGTGGCATCTGCAGGCAGTCAGCAATCACCGCTGGCCACCACTGTCGCTGCTGGCAATGTCTGTGGGTAGTTACCACTTGCCACCGCTGCCCCTACTGCCGATAGCGCTGGCAACGTCTGCGGGAGCAACCCGCTTACCACTGCTGCCACGCTCCCACCACCGCCAGCCAGCGTGCCCTACCAGCCACTGGGGGCACATGGCATTCATACAGGGGACCCACCCCTCCTAAACAGCCCCCACACCCACAGTCCCCCCACACCTACCCACACAATGACTCACATTCTCCCACATCCCTCCACATCCACCTACATCCCCCACCCCCTTTCCCATCCCCTCCTGCAAACCCCACATCCCCCCATCACACACCCACCATGTGATAAGGAAACTCAAAGCAAACATTAAAACATAGATATTTAGGATTTATTTTATTATGATGCTAGAGACACTGGTAGGCTTCCATATTTCTTTAACATTGTAAATATAGCAATAAAACATTGCCCATCTGATTAATTCCCCTCGCTCTCTTTTGTTCTAATTGTGTAAGAATATGGATTTTGGGGTATTTTAAAAAGTGAATTTGGGACGCTTCAGCAGTCTAGCTGACAAATGGGGCTAATGTCCCCAGATACCAATTGGCTGGGGTCCACAAGCTCCTGAGGGCAAGTAACCCTGGCCTCTTGGCCAGGGCAGGTTTTTATACTGCTGGGGCCAGGACAGGGCACTTTTTTATACAGGTGCTGGCCCCAGGCTCTAGCTCCCCCTGGCTGCAGATCCAGGAAGAGCCAGGCAGGGTTATTTTGCCTCAAGCGGCACAATTTGTTCCACAACAACGTACGTGTCCGAGCACATGTGCTGAGGCAAAAAGCCCTGGCTCAAATTTGCACTACTTCTATTTGAGCTGCTGCAAGCACACATGCTTGCATGTGTAGACGCGCCCAATGACTCCATTAAGGAAAGATATTCAAATAAAACTATACTCCGTTTTCTAATGAGAGCTGAATCACTAAAGCCTAATGCTACTGCATTGGATTATACATACACGCATGCATGCAAGTAATTTTATAAGGTATTAACAATATTAGTGATATTGTTGTATTAACAATATTAGCAATGTAACAATTTAGTCTTAGAAGCATTACATAAGGTGCAAAAAGCGTAGAGGCAAATTGAGCGGTTCTGACCTTATTAAGGAAATAAGAAGATATAGAAAAATGTTCTTGTATGATAGATATTCATTTATTTTGAGTAACAATGATTTTTCTGAGGCTGGATTTTTTGGAATTAATTTAAAATTCTGGCAAAGATGCCTATAAAAAAATCACTGCACTGAAAGTAATAACTTCCTTGCCAATCAGAATTCCCAGTGTTCTCTTTAGCAAAACAAAAGCACTTCATAACATTGGGGAAAACTAAGCAAATGACTGACGAGGAAATGATTTATTATAAATAGTAAAGGACTGTAGTTACCACACACATTTATCAAGTATACTACAACATTAATCTAGTTTAATTTGTATTTTAAGTATGCCTGCCTGAAACAGCCTCGAGCAACTCATTTAAATGGGTCCTAAATTGCAATTACAATAGAAATACCACCAAAATTGCATTTGTCTTGGCTCACTGCAACTCAAAGGCTCATTTGGAAGCACCTGCAAATAGTATTTGTTGCCAAAAAGGGAAGGCAAGATTAGGTTTCATTTGACATAATAAATTTTTGAAAAGTACAGAATTTTAAACTTTTATAGAACAAAGGACTTTTTGTAAGTATGGCTGATTATAATTACAGGTAGTTCAGCACTGCTGAGGTGCCTTGGAATGTTCATTGTTTAACCTGGAAACAATTTGAACTAAGACACACTGTTAGTGTTGCCCAAGAATATGCAAGGAAAAAAGGCTCAGTGGCCTAATCACTGGAATTTCACCTTTGGGAACAACAACAACAACAAAGATTCTGATAGATAAGTAACCAAAAAAAGGGTATTATGGTGAGGAGGGGGATGGGAAGGTAATCACTACTGTCCTTCAAGAGCACATCACTTGAACTATTGACAGGAGTCACAGAGATTCAAATTAACTAAGTATAATTTGGTACCCATCTCCACTGCTGCATTTTATCTACAATTTAGTGGAATCTAGAAAGGTTATGCTTAACAAATTAGGGCTACAAATCCATCTTTGAAAGTCAACATTTACCCAAAAGCATTTACTTGATGTTTTCATAATAACTTAAAATTGAATAGCTCTACCATGCAGAATCCACACCCACCCCAGTCCATTCCAGATGCACCTAGGACTAATGATCCTCCAGGGTACCTTTTAGGATGCAGCCATCAGGTCAGTACTATGAGGACATAAGATGGAATTAAACCAGTCAAATTGCTTATCTAATGCTTAGCAGAAAAGGAGCAACCTAAGCCATAACTATAGTTCCCCACTCGAAGTCTGGATAGCAGCATTATGTAGATATATGGAGATGCAGATATATGGCCTAATAAGGCAAGTCTATACTGTTGTAGCTGAGTGCAACGGCACCTGGTTCAGTAGCAAGTGAAATCAGAGGAACCTGTCTTTAAGTGTGCCTTCACTATCATGCAATCTATCCTGACCATAGAAACTCTATTGTCTGTCATGGAATGAATGATGATTTTATTTCATTAGGAGCAACAGATGAGGCAAACAAAGAAGGGACATAGCAGAGGCCTCTCAGAAGTTTCTGATGTGATGTGCCTCTGGTCATCCATTTGCCTTCATATAGATAGGCAGGAATGTTCTCTTTCCATACGTGTGCCAGCACTGAGATAAGATATTTTTATCATAAAGACTCTCGTAGCATTGGAGTGACCATAGGCAATGTGTGTACCGGAATGACTTGGTTCCTCTCTAGTTCTCAGATATTGTTCTTGTGTACTCTTTAAATAATATTGTACCCATAGTAGTATCTATAGTGCCTACTTAAGAGTATTGACAGATGAACAAATCAAAACAAATTCAAAGAGGAATGGGAGGGAGGATGACTTACTGCAGAACAGCTGCCATGCAGTAACTCTTTTGTGTGTTTGCTCCTATCTTGCAGTAAACAGAAGCTTCTATTCTATGGGAAGTTGAAGCTAAACCAGGGCTCTTTACCTGTGAATGAAACAGAGCCAAAGTACTAGTTTAGTTTCCACTTACATGGGGATAAGAATGGATGCACAAAAGTTACCGTAGCTTTACTTGGTAAGTAGCTCCTCCTCCAGCTTTTAATTTGGTGTAATTTGTTCACCTGTCCGTATTACAACTCAAAAAAGTCACAAACTAGTCCTAGCACTTAAGTGATGGAAAGACGGAAGTAAGTGTTTGCACCTTGAATCTTTGGCAGCTCATATATTTGCTCGCTCTCCTCAGATCCAGGACAAAGACCCCTTCCCTCCTTTTCTTTTTCAGAATAAAGGAATATCATGAATAAACACGTCTTCATTTATAGTACCATGGCATCTCTTCTATAGTTCGTAGGTGAAGCAATGTGCAGCATACTGTGGAATTAAACCTGAAATTCTTGTGTTTCAAAAGGCCCAGCTCCGATTACTACAGAAAAATTATATCTACAGTAGCCCGCAGAGTATGGCCAGCAAAGACAAGTAAATTGGTTTTCTAATAAAGATTTTCATGCAAAGTTAAATGTTATAAAAGGAAACCGCAAGATAAAAAAGAGGTAAGTTACAATAGGCAATGCATGTTCCATTTTCTACTCTCACATTCTCTGGGAGGTCTCTGGAGCATATGGACAGGCAGAAAAGCAGGCACTCAAGTGTCTGTTTAACCTTCCCCATTCTGAACTTCTAAGGATGCCCTTCATATGCCCTTTACAGCACTACATTTGCATAAGCTATGCCATTTTAGTATTTCCTCACTGCAATGTTTCCAGGGTACACACATCAGATAGGTTACTTCTATCAGCATGTTTAATTAGCAGTTGTATGATATTAATATCAGTTTATTAAAATGTGGTTGGAGTTGTGCAAGAGTTAGTGCATTTACCTTCCTCAAAAACATCCAGTATTAAGGAATATGTATACATATTGTACACATATTGTTCATCCTTTTACTATTAGTCTTAGTGACCCTGGATTAAATATTGGTCTTTTCCTCTTGCTCAGTAGGCCCAAGCACACACCTTCTCATATCAAGCTCTTTACTCAAAAGCTTTTAGTCTTGCAAATTTCCTATTTGCATTACAGCATAGCTATTTCTTGTAGGGGCAGGATACAGATGAGACTGTTCTTGTAATAAGTGATTTTGTGAAGAATCCCTGAAGAGAAATGGGCAACAGGAACTTACAAGAGGAAAGAAAAGAAACTGGATGTGGCAACTATTGCCAATAATTTCCAGCTTCCATTTGCAAACTGGAATCTGACCATGGCCAATGGAAAGCATCAAGGTAGTTTCCAAGTCAGCACCAGGATGGTTCTGACACAATTGTCAATCATTTTGCCAAACTGCATGCTGCTAGGAAGAAGCATGGGGCACCACGGAGGAAAGAGATGACTGAAGTCATCTGAAGAGAGCAGAATTTTCAAACCCACCCTGTGCCCCAGGCTCATGGGGTTCTTGTAGGCAGGATGCAACTCAGGGCATGTCAGCAGTGGTGACCACCATGGCACCAGCAAGAGTGGCAGCAGCCACCATGGCAGCAACAGTGCATCCTACAGTAGCAGTAGCACCAGGGAGCCTACAGTTGCAAGCCAGGAGGTTGCTTGCCATGGCCGCAGTGGCACAAGCAGCTGCAGGGTTACTGTAACCCTTGCTTGGCCCCTTTCTATGTCCACTAGAGCTTTAGGACCTTGGATTCCACAGCAGGCTATGCCCCCAAATTCACTGCCCCACAGGTAGCCTGGCAACCAGGATGAAGCAGCTCCACAGGCTGTTAGACACCCCTGTCTGAAGAGTAGTGAACTTGCTCACTGGGTAGGTGATCTAAACCTATTCAGTAGGTTGGCTAATGAGGGAATAAGATGGCTTAAAGTGGCTGGTACTGGAACTGGAAGTGCTTATACTACGTTATGCTTATATTCTTGAGGAAATGGGGCACCTTGTATACATGGATACCAAATAGGTTCATATCCTCAAAGAACAAATATACTGTTACTGGCCACTCTGCAGGTGGCCTATCAACTACCTTTCATGTTTTGGGACCCAATATAGGATGCTTCCTGAGCACCTTTTTGGGATCTGTCCCTGCTTTCTCAGAGATGTTTCCTTGCTTGAAGCAGGAAAGGGGAAGTACAGAAAAATACATCTCTGGGAACATCAGTGACTTTGCATGCAATGACAGCATTATGTCCAGTGCCAAGGGGAGGGACAAAAGTGGCTTGCCAAAGGTATCATTTGGTAACAGAAAAAAACTCATTTGTCAGTGCTTGGGGCAGGTCTGAGATTTTGCATCCTACCTCTTCCTTCTGGGGTGGGTGTTTGCACTTGTGCTTGATGCAAGTATATTGCTTGGTAGCTGAAGTCAATAGCAGAGGGCTGTTGTCCTGGGGTTAGTGCTAATGCAGCTCATGCATAAGACACAGGCTCCAAAGCTGCTGCAGTCAGTGCTGGGCACTCTGCTGCCAATGGTCATGGCAACTAACAGGGAGCCAGGGGCTCCTCGTTTAGGAGACAGGCTAAGCTGGCTGTGTGGGGATGTAGCAGAGGAGCACAGGCTGGGCCTTAAGCAAAGAGGAAACTCCTTTATGTGGCCAGGGAGGTGCATGACAGGAAGGGGAAAGGAATTAGGCATATAAGCCCAATACCTGAGCCAGAAGGGGCTGCGTGGGCCTGCATGGAGAGGAGCTCCTGAGGAAGCTAGCTGCAGGAAACAGGCTCCTGGACACCAAAGCTACATATGAGAGTCAGACCAAGACAGCTAAGGGGGGCGGGGTATAGCTGGTGGTGGGATATTGACCCAAAGTGGAAACAAACTGACATGGAAAGTAGCTTGCCTATATTTCTGTGATGTTTAAGTTTAAGACCAGGGGATGGGATTGTGGCTACAGGGGTGGTATGGAGGCCACAGGGACACCTGAGAGGCACTCAGCCTGGAGCTCCCTTTCCAGGGACCCCAGGGATGGAGCAGCACACAAGCTGCCTAGCGAAGGCCAGGGATCCCGGGGCAGAGCAGCATGCAAGCAGCCATGCCAAGGTCAGGGACCCTAAGGACTGCCACAAGAGCCTGGGTCCAAGAAGCTAGAGTTCAAGACAGTGGACCCAGGCTACAGCATCTCAGTCAGATAAAACGGCTAAAGCTAGACAGGCAGAGGGCCAGACAAGGGTCTTGGGGTCTGAGGGGCTTCGTACTGATTCAGATTGTCATGGAAATTTTTTGAGTATGTGCTGCCAGTACAGAAGAGGTTAAACTGACATGCGGGGTTTGAAGCTGTGAGTGGAAATTTCCAAGGCTCACCCAGTCCTTGCCCCCTGGGTGACCTGCGGAGCTGTCAATCATTGTTGACCTACTTTCCCCACAGACGCATGCTCAGATTGTGTCAGCTTCTGACT